>NW_027287205.1:72023589-72213589 GCF_022747635.1 Hetaerina americana | reverse complement strand
AGCTTTTTCCTATTCTAAGAGGGCTAAAGATTCAACTAGTCTTATCACTTTCTTTCCAAGCTCGAACTGAATGATACTCCATATTTTTGAAAACCAGTCGCGATTAATATTCTTGAAACAGACCAAAGGATAAAACAGATTCTGCGTTTCAAGTAAAAAATGATCCAGCATTAACCGTCGAAAATATTCAATGGTTATGCAAGGATATGATTTTCCATATTCTTAGAGACACCGATTGCTTGTAAAAATACATGTATGCTAAATAAAGAATATATCGAGGTAGAGGGTTAACAAAATATTTGCCAGTACAATCCCAAAAAATCACCTTAATACTGCAATTATCATACAATTCTATTTTATCATACAATCCGTGAGATCAGCAGATCTCACGGATTGTGTGATAACACAAGTAATACAATGTTGTCAAAATAAATGCTGTTTAATGTTCTTAGACTCTGAAGAGAAAGCATTATAATAAGTAATTATTTATTTTCCCATCGATTTCTAGTGTTTCGTCATAAATGCTGAATATTAATCAAGCTTCAAATGTCTTTCACCATGGACGTTTATTTTAGGTGTTTCGAAATAAGAACTCTTCCTGTGGCACTTTTCCAATTACAGGTTCATTCGAAACTCTATTGGGCACTGACTCGTAAAATGTGAAAACACTCGAGAATATCAGGAGCACTTGAAGTAATAGCGAGCGATGCTGAGAATTTTGAAAAATCTAGAGGGATTCGACAGCAAAGCCAAAGTAGAAACGATTACATACGATATATTTCGACATTATGGACTTGTATAAAATTTAATACATGCTTTTAATAATAGTTTCTAATATATACCTTGGATAATTTAATTAAATAGAGATATAAGAATATTTTTAGCGACTAAAATCAGACTTAATGAATTTCAAGCGACAAATCGGAAATAAAAGGAACTATTAATTCGTTAACCCAGGGCTTATTGGATTATTAGCATAATTGAAAGCGTCAGAGAAATATTTCAATATGCTAAGTTATTATTTTTTTAAATAGCCGTCGTAATTAGATGTCCATGATAACAAAGCCCTAGGAACACATTTAGCTTATACGAGTATTACAGGTTGCACCGAATATAGAAAATCCTGGTGTAAATAATTATAAGGTTCTCAAGAGTCTGTGAAAATAGCCCGCTTACTAAATCTAGCAAAGGAATATCTTTTTAATGCTATTATTATACTACAGGAGATTCAACTTAAATTGACTAAATTGGAATGTAAATGAGTAGGTACATATTTCATGTGCGTACAAAAACTCAAAACCCATGCGAGAGCAATTCCAATTTGATCTCGAAATAAATAGCTCAATTAGCACTTAATGAAAACCTCCCATAACACGGTGCGTTAGATAGGACGAGAATTGACGAAGATATTAATTCAGAATATTCAGACGATTTCACGGATTCACTAGCGTGACTTTTGAATTGGCTGCAATATAGTTGAGAAAAAATTACTCCCACCTCAAGTTCGCACAAATCTCTTAATCAACCAACGCTAGAGGTGTCTTTAGCACTCAAGGCGGTAATGTGTCGAGAAATTGACGAGAGCAGTTTCATGGTAAAAAGGCGCAATCGCGAGTCAATTATTCATGAGATGTCGAGGATGTGCATGCATCTGACCCTGCGGCCGATAACAACTCCATGTCTTTTACTCGTGCTTTTGCCACGAAAATCTTCCCGTATTTCTCAACATAGGCAATTCAAGTGCCGCGCCGTGGAGAATTCATGGAACATCATTATACCATTGCGCTACGCCCAAAGCGTCATCACGCTCACCCCGGGACATGCTCTTCGCGCCGTAAATGTGTAGTCGAACTAGAGTTTTGCCACGAAGGATATAGCTGGGAGCACAAGCATTGGAAATATTCCAACGAAAGAATGGTTAATGATTCAAAATATACTGTTGCCGAGTTATAGGAATAAGAACGTCCATGATATTGAAATAAAGGTAAAAGACACTGTATTCTATAAAGACATTTTTGTCTACAAATTACTCCACATGTTTATTTCTAGATTTTTGGCCAAGTAAAATTTTTTTCTGAAAATGAATTTTAAGTCCAGCTTCTTACCTTTTAAGTGACGACAAAATAACGAAGTAACCCTGCGGGAGTAGCTGAAGAGGATTTGAGTATCAAATTGTAACACTTTTTAAGAACTCATAATTAAATCAACTCTATGCAACTATTTCAGAGCATAAAAATCATTCGCCTTGACTGGGACTCGAACCCAGATCCCTCAATATCCGGTCGAGTGCTTTAGCCACTTAAGCTACCGAGGCGTCCTCTTAAACTCTGAAATTTTGGGGCTTTTAAAGGAACTAGATGTTATGACGAAATACCGTACATACAATGTCACATGCATTCGTAGTCGTGCGCGAGGCGCCACTGTCCACGAGGTTAAAGCCAACTTTAAACACTTATGGTGTTTTCCCTTTGACAAATTCCAAAGAAACTGCGGGAGATGCCGCAACAGTAACTTTTAACGGAGTCATCCGCTAATGTGCATTTCAATGCAACTATTTCAGAGCGTAAAAATCATTCGCCTTGACTGGGACTCGAACCCAGATCCCTCAATATCCGGTCGAGTGCTTTAGCCACTTAAGCTACCGAGGCGTCCTCTTAAACTCTGAAATTTTGGGGCTTTTAAAGGAACTAGATGTTATGACGAAATACCGTACATACAATGTCACATGCATTCGTAGTCGTGCGCGAGGCGCCACTGTCCACGAGGTTAAAGCCAACTTTAAACACTTATGGTGTTTTCCCTTTGACAAATTCCAAAGAAAATTCCAAAAAAAGCACATTAGCGGATGACTCCGTTAAAAGTTACTGTTGCGGCATCTCCCGCAGTTTCTTTGGAATTTGTCAAAGGGAAAACACCATAAGTGTTTAAAGTTGGCTTTAACCTCGTGGACAGTGGCGCCTCGCGCACGACTACGAATGCATGTGACATTGTATGTACGGTATTTCGTCATAACATCTAGTTCCTTTAAAAGCCCCAAAATTTCAGAGTTTAAGAGGACGCCTCGGTAGCTTAAGTGGCTAAAGCACTCGACCGGATATTGAGGGATCTGGGTTCGAGTCCCAGTCAAGGCGAATGATTTTTACGCTCTGAAATAGTTGCATTGAAATGCACATTAGCGGATGACTCCGTTAAAAGTTACTGTTGCGGCATCTCCCGCAGTTTCTTTGAAATCAACTCTAGTTACTGTTCCATAACGCCTTTTTTATACATATATGCAAAATGTAACTCATGAGTGCTTCCATATAACTTTTTTTTCTGTTACTTGGAATGTGTTATACATTAACATATAAACGTATATTAACGGTGTATTAAAATATTTCTGTTGCTAAATTATTCTGAAATATATACTTTATAAAAACTTCTGTCTACATAAACATTATAAAAGCTGACGTGAAAATCCCTGAGCTAAGATCTGGTAATAATACCACGATGTCCACAGATGAGGAATACATCGCGATGCTTGACATACGTATTCAAAGTTTAAAACCTGGATCAATCTTTGTACGCATAGTTAATCTTTACTTCTTTGACCTACAGGAAATCCGAATCTTTTGTCCAATTTCTTTGGCGTTCCGTTTAAATAAAGACTCATAAACATTTGCGGTACCAAAGATAATATACTATATAAGGCGACCTCACTTAGCAATGACTGAGTTCCTTCCTTTAAGCTACAAAAGTACGCGTACATAAAGTACGTGTTTGATCTATCTAAACCACCAGAGACATAAAGAACTCCTCCATCAAAAATGTCGCTTTAGGAAAACAACCCGTCCATTGTCTCCTTGCTCTGTATACCGGGGAGATAAAGACGCTGTAAATTTTCCAATTGGTTAAAAATAGTTTGAGAATGTGTACCTTTCCTTTGAAGCGGAACCCAAGAAATATACAAATATCGGTAACGACTGAACCTTGGTCTATAGAAGCTGGTGATGAATACTGAAAGAAAACTAAACACTTTAAGACTGAGACTTGGTTGTTATAAAGACCATCATAAAATGACTGCGTACGGTAAGGAAAGTGATTTTCTCAACAAAAGGTACATTAAACCACTGACACTAAAATATATTTTGAATGATTACACACAAACTCGTTTCCTTCCTAAGACAGTGATTGTAAGGTTGAAAGCAACATTACTCAACCATAACTCTGCGGTAAGGTTATTTCCTTCATTAATACCTCACGGAAACTCTAATTGAATTTCGACGAAAAAAATAGCTTTGTTGTATAGGAAAATATCTTAAATTAAAATATATTTTCAAAGAGTAATTTTTAGCGTACATTTTTCTCGAGTGACCATATTATTATTGTTACTTTATAAATCTAGTTGCAATTAGGCAGTTGTCCTGGTGGCAGCGGTCAAGTCTGGTCCACGGTCACTCTTACAATGCACATGCTTACACAAGACGAACAGATTTAAGACAAAATGCTCTTATATACAATGACACTTTGACATTACCAACTACTCCTTTACCATCACATATGGGCTAGGTTCAGACCATATCTACAACGCTCTGTCCATAATCACGCACTCTTTAATTCCATATGCCGTTCAAAACCACGCACCGAAAACGCATCATTCACTTTTGCATTACAACTTCTCACACCGTCCACATCACATGCAAACAATATTTTAATAAGTACATTAGTATAATAATTACTGATCAAAGAAGTTTATCACCCAGTGGCTGCTTTACACTTATTCTTAAAACTCTTAAAATTGGATGGAAAGGATTCAAATAAATCTCCAGGCAGCTGGTTCCATTCAACATTAGTTTTGTTTAAAAAAGTATTTTTTCTTATTAGTTTTTGTGCTCTTATTTTTATTTCAAAACTGTGGTCGTTTTTTCCCTTTAAGTTTGGGTTTTCTACCTCTTTCTGTAAATCTTCCCACGCTTAGTCATTTTTAGCAATTCTATACATTCTAACCTACTTCTTTTTCTTCCATTTTTCAAACTCTCCCATTTCAGTATATCCAACATTTCCGTTACACTATCTGTTCTTTTGTACCTTCCGAGTGCATACCTTCCAGTATCTTGCTGCCTTTCTTTGAACTTTTTCTATCTTTTTAATATGTCCCACCTCATATGGACCCCATAATAGGGACGAGTATTCTAGGATAGGGCTATCCAGTGTCATACATGCTTTTTCTTTCGTGGCTATGCTACTTCCTTTTCAATTTCTCAATACCCAACGAAGTACTTTAAATGCCTTCCGTGACACATTATATACTAGGACTCCCCACCCAAGATCCCTAGTCAAGTAAACGCCTAAATAATTTCAAATACTGCTACATGGGATTCTTTCTCCAAAGAGGGGTAAATATCCTTTTCTGCATACTTTTTACTTGAAAAATGTATATGCTTACTCTTGCTAACATTAATGACCATATTTTTATTTGTAACCCAGTCACCAAGGCGAGCGATGCCATTTTTTAGTATTACGCGGTCATTTACATGATCTACCACTCTGTATATAATGCAATCATCAGCAAAGAGCCTTACTTGGGAACGTAAATTATTTGGTAGATCGTTTACGTAAATTAGGAAGAGTAATGACCCTAGAATACTGCCATGTGGAAATCCTGCTATAACGTTCGCCTCTTTTGAAAATGTATCTCCAATTTTTACTTTTTTGAATTCTGCCTGTGAGAAAATTTTTAGCGATTGTTTTACCCTCAAATCCAATGGCAATGACTTCAACTGCAACAATAATCTATCGTGAGGTACTCGGTCGCAAGCTGCCGAAAACTCAACGACTACCGCATCAACATCTTTCCCTCCATCTATTGCGATATATTGGCTTAATCTCAAAAGCTGCGTTTCACACGAGTAACCCGTTCTTAACCCATGTTGGTGTATGAATAGCCACCTCTTACTTTTCCTCCATTCCTGAATGTAGTCAGCGATTCTTTTTTCCAATATTTTGCAAACAACTGATGTTATACTTACCGGTACATAATTCTTGGCTATTGTTTTATCCCCTTTCTTTAAAGTTGGTGTAATGTTTGCCTTTTTCCAATCATTCGGCAAGGTATCATTATTTAAAGTTAATTTGAATATACTATCTTGATCAAAAATTTCCCGGAATTTATTCAGAAAATTAAAAATACAAGTTTATTCATCTAAATCTATATTGTCCCCTTCAAAGTAATCCCCATCGACTGCAACACACTTATGCCAGCGCTTGATCCAATCCTCGAAACATTTTTTATATTCGGTTTTCGGTATGTCCATCAGTGCTTCCTGCGATTTTTCCATTACTTCCTCTCGGCTGCTAAAACGCGTTCCCCGTAATGGTTTTTTAACTCGATTGAACAGAAAGAAGTCACAGGGAGCCAAATCAGGTGAATTCGGTGGCTGTTGGATGGTATTTGTTGCATTTTTCGTCAAAAAATTACGAATAATGATAGCACTGTGCGACGGTGCGTTATCATGGTGCAAAATCCACGAGTTTTCTGCCCACATTTCTGGTCTCTTTCGGCGAATTGCTTCACGCAAACGTCTCATAACGCCCAAATAATACTCTTTGTTTACTGTCTGGCCTTCTGGCAAAAATTCATGATGCACTACACCGTTGTAATCCATGAAAACCGTCAGCATTGCCTTCTTTTTTGACTGAAAACGACGTGGTTTTTTTGGTCTCGGCTCATTTGGTGAACGCCATTCACTTGCCTGATGTCTGGATTGCGTGTCGTACTCATAAACCCACGTCTCGTCTCCAGTAATGATCCTTTTGATGAATGTGGGATCGGATTCAGCCTCGCAAATCATGTCTTTTGCGACGTCAACACGGTCTCTTTTTTGCATGAAATTGAGGTCTTTTGGAACCAACTTTGCTGCTACACGACGGAAACCCAAATCATTAACCACAATGTCTTGGGCGGATCCATAGGCAATGTTCAAGTCCTCCGCTATTTCTCTGATGGTTAATTTGCGGTTATTGACCAACATTTCTTTTACTTTATCAATTTTTTCACAGACTTTCGATGTCGATGCTCTGCCACTGCGTTCATCATCTTCGATTGACTCACGACCACTTCTGAACCGCTCGTGCCACTGGTAAACGACCGTTTTTTTTAGAGAATCGTTGCCGAAACACTTTTCCAACATTTCCAACGTCCGTGCGCCACTAAATCCGTTTTTTACGCAAAATTTAATACAAGTTCGTTGTTGCAAATTTAAATCCATTTCTGCAATTGTAAAAAATCGCCAACACACACAGAGATAGATGTACTCTTGGCTACGTAACTTTTGCAAATGTCAAGTTATGACACTAAGATTTAAAGGGAATATCAACAACAGATGTACCAATTTAACAAAAAAAAACAGAACTCAAATCGGAACGATGGGAGCGCCACACGGTGGTTATTCCGGGAACTTTTTGATCAAGGTAGTATGACTCAGGTACAAAGCTATTGTGGTATCACCCAGTTTTAGAATATCAAAAGATATATTGTCCGGTCCCACTGACTTATTTTCCCTCATTTCCTTATTTCTTTCACAAAATACCAGTCCTCCACGATAATACGAGACCCGGCCATAGCATAATTTCACACTCAAATATAAATATCACTTCAAGTCCCCTTCATTGAGAATTGCTTTATGAAACGAATGATATATAATTGTTCACACGACACCATGACTTTGTACCACGTATACATAGTGGGTAGAATGGCAGGCTACTGACCAGAGGGCCCGTAGTTTGAATCCAAGTAATGGCTTCGGGCACAGTCACCCAAGCTGTGTGATTTTTCGGGTGCCAGATCTTCCTGGGATACCACAGACGGCCCATGATGATGATGAATTTCGCCCACCCTGCAGTTATTTTTATTAGGTGAGCTATACTCTCACCTATAAAGCCGACCTTCGGTTTGATTATTGCGGATTCACACTATAAATGGGGACATGAAATAGGAGGATTGAAAATAATTCATCCTTCATAGAGTTGGTCGAACATAATTTATTAAAGAAACATTATATGATGAACGTCATATATAAATACAATGAAAAAAGGTTCTTAAGTCGGATGAAGAAGCCAGCAAGAAAAATAAGAATCTAAGTACAAAACTTTAACAAAGTCAAAGCTTTCCGCTGCTTACGTTTGGCCTCCTCGAAGGAGAAAAGCCCTAAACCTGAAAAATCCCAAGAAAAGATCAGTGGTGCAACTCTTGCGTCATCCTTGGTTTATAAAACAATAGTCATGGCTTTGACCGGTCGGGTAAATTATTTCATTTATAAGGTACATGCTCGTCCGACAAGAACGCTCCCTAACTTTCGGGTTGGTGGACTTATGTTGGTTATGCAGCCCTTTGAATCTTGGCTCAATCGGTAAATATAAGAAATCTAAATGTTTACGGCATCAAAGAGGGGAGGAAAAGGAAGTCGAAGGAAGTTTCTTGGAAATGTCATCATGTCTTGACGTACTTGTCTCTCATGTTTGGCCTACTGCTTAGTAACCGCCCGGCTTTGAGTCATTTAACAGTCATTGGTAGCGAAAGCCACAAACTTAACATTTCAGTTACTGCTGGAGTCCCTCTATAAAATGTTACTGTGTGTCAAGGATGACTAATTATATTCATTAATATGCACATATAAATATAATTTGAGTTTCATATAGCTAGCAGCGTTTGTATTCAACGCAAAGAACGGTATTTTTTCGACGCTATAGGCACATCTCAGCTCTTAGACGCAAAAAAACATCAAGCGCCCTATCATAAAGTTTTATTTCTCTTTTAAATAAAGCTGGAATGAAAAAAACATCAATGGCTCGACCTTTTTGATATGATACGCACTCAAACGATAATTTAACAAATAAAAAACTTTGGTTTTAACAAGTTTTTTTACTTTAATTATTCATTTAAATGGATAAACACATTTTGATATATTTTCACTTATTTTAGCATTAAATTATTATAATATCTCTCTCACGAGCGCATATTTTTTTCACGGAGAGAACGAAAATTAAAAAAACATTGGACGAAACGACGGATCTTTCTTGTGGTCATAACACCAACCATAATGCGAGTTTCTTATGCAGAAAAGGTTAACGTCACAGATCTTGCGATATAACTCCGTTGTGTCTTGGCTTTATGTTGGGTTCAATAGAGCCAAATTTGAAAATCGCAAACGGCGAAATAACCTTGACAGCGAAACCGATAATTCACCACCATCGTGTAGAGCCGAAATCGCATTCCGGATTCCAAATACGATAGATTCTGATTAACAATTTACGTTTAGTATATTTCCGGAGCCTTCCTTAAAGGTGTCATATACGGGAGCAAATAATTGTGTATGCATTACACAATATCTAATATTTTTACTCTTTGATCATTAAAATTATAATTATCGTTTAATTATTTCTCTACAATATCAACTTCCAATGGATTGATTATTCTGACAAGTCCGTAATTTCAGATTTTAAATGTTTAACTAATATTAAAGAGCTTCACTGTCTAAAAATATAAGGTACCAAGAGTAGCTACCTCCGATAATTATATCCTATACCTGAGCGCCCAAAGTAAAACATCCATTCTTTTGAATATTCGATTTAGTGTCCTCCACCGAGATTCTCTCTTCCTTACGCTGAATATGCATACAAATATACACGTACTCTCCATTGCGGCAAGTCAACTCTGTGCAATGGCGATATATAGTATGTCTATCTATATCCTCGGTATATCTCAGGTGCGCCAATGGTACACTCAGCTCGTCTCCACACATCCTCGAGACCCCAAACCACATCTCATTTCCATCACATGGCTGCTCTAACCCCTCCCTCTCTCTTCCCTGCCCCCCACCAACCTCTAATCACTCCTTCCTCCCTTCCGCTCATCCGTTACCCCACCTCTCCTAACCCATCTCTCCCTCCCAGACCATTCTCTGGACGTGATTTACGACTACCTTCCCTTTCATAGTCGCCGGTCTCTTCCCACTCGCCAGAAACACCATGGCGGAGACTGCACGCTATTTTATACATATTAAAAATTTTTCAACACTTTTAATTTGACCAGGAACTTACGCGGGCGGCAATGGGACATATAAAATCGAAGAACTTGTACAAGATACACCTACGTACGAAAAGGTGAACACATTGGCCGTTTAAGAAGTTTCCAAAATAGTTTCAGCGCTCGGGGGCAGCTTTGTTACCCACTGCTCTCGCTCCGAAAACAATATCGAAGGCGGCATCGTTTGATGTCCGAAATCAATATAACATTCCCACGCACCTGAGTCAAGATCAATGAGGATAGATCTTCCCCACATGGTCACACCCTTCGTATTTTGTGGAGAATAAATTTGTGGCTGGACGGGCATGGCAAACGAGATAGTCACGAGAATCACTTCTGCTCCAATAGGGCAGTGGCTATTTTATTGTCTTAACAAATGCTTGTTATCGCTCGCGGCAACGTGCAGATACTAATGACTATTAACAATATTTTTATTCGGTTTACCGTTTAAATAATGCATTTATTTATCCTTCATGCCAACGCACATTTTGCTTGTGGAGACAAGACGCCTTTTGGGGATTTTTTTGTGTATTACTAAAAGATAATGCATCATACTCTCATTACGCTCACCCGTTTGCTTGGAAATTTTTATCTTAATGTATATATTTAATGGGAGGTCGCGGTAGACCAGGGGGTAGAGCGTTGGACTTCTGACCGGAGGGGCCCGGGTACGAGTTCCGGGAAAAACACTGGGCACCTGCAGTTCCACCCAAGCTATGTGATTTTTCGGGTACCAGGTCTTCCTGGGAAACCATAACCGGCACACGGAAAGGAGCTGGCCCCCCTACCCTGATGCGTGAATTTCACGCGCCATCGGGCTTAGTACTGGGTGAACTCTACCATCATGTACCAAACCGACCTTCGGGTTGATTACTGTGTTTATGGTAGAAAAATATATATATATACCTGTATATATATATATATATATATATATATATATATATATATTTATATATATATAATATATTTATTTATTCATTTATTAATCAGCAACGAAATCATCGATGGGACATGATAATAAGCCATTACAATTTCCAATGCTCTTTTCTTTATATATACCGTAGAAAACAGAGATTAGATGAAGCAATGAATGAAATGGACTCTATGTTGTACTGTTTCAGGCTTCACTTCGTGGCATTATTTACGATCCATACTAAAAGATTTTTTACTTTTCCACTGATTTTTATTATAAGCTACATTATAATAAAAATTTGCGGAAGTGCAAATTCTTTCAGTGTGGAGAATCTGATTTTAGCCCATAAGTAATTAATAATTCGTCAAAGTTCCAAATATATCTTCACCTACTTTTATGGATCACTTTAGACTTCTGTAACCACTGGCGAAGGACTTCTTCCTTCCACTTTATGGCCTAAATACCCATGTAGGGCAACTTGTAAAGGAGTACCGCTTAAAAGGCCAAATATACACTCGGACGTGATAGTGAACGATCCCAAGTTCGGAAATACATATTAGAATCATAAATTTAACTCTTGTGTGGATTGCAGAAATAAAAACTGGGCAAAATATTCACCTGACTACACTCCAATATTCCTCAGAAATGGAGCAATACTCTCTTCAACAACAATTTAGGCATAAAGGTGAAAATGGACTAATCAGTATTAATGTCAGATCAAAAATCCTTCATATAATGTCTGAGATTTACATTTTTTCAGTCAACTAAAACATTTAAAAGCTAGAATTCGTAATTAGAGAAAAAATAAAACAGGCCTTATTAGGTTACACAGGAAAATAAATAATAGCGTAAAGCTATTGACAGAAAATTAGCAAACATAAACACAGTATATTAACCCGAAGGTCGGTTTGGTAGGTGATGGTAGAGTTCACCCAGTATTAAGCCCGACGGCGTGTGAAATTCAAACATCAGGGTAGGGCCAGCTTCTTTCCCTGTGCCGGTTATGGTTCCCGGGAATCGAACCCGGGCCCACCGCTCAATAGTCCGACCCTCTACCCCTGGACTAACGATCCCAGAAAATTAATGTTAATCAAGAAATTCCTGCGGCAATATAGGGAGGGTAATCCTAATAAACATTAATTTCGAATACTGGGTGACCATGCTTAATCAAATTCCGGCAATTTAACCTTTCTGAAGTGAACTTACTGGATTATCATTTCTCTTTCAAGTAAAACTTAGTTACTCTTATTAATTCAAAATAACAGCCTGAACGACATTCAATCGATTTCCAAACTGATAACTAATTCCAGTAATACTAAGAACAAAAATGTAGGCGTTGTATCTATTTCGAAGGTTTATGCTTTGCCTTTGCAACTTGGTTTCACTTTTCTCCTTCCTAGTAACCCAATCTGGCAAGACATTACTGCTCTTGGATTTCCAAATATGTGAATGAAACGGTTTTAAAAGTCTTCCACAACGTTCCAGCGATATCATAGGTTTTTGACTGTGTGAAAAGGCATTTCTCAGAACTTTTACAATCGCTAGAGCACCCAAAATAATTAAATATTGCGATTAGATGTCTCCTTTTCTCTTCCAATCCTTATGGTATTTTTATTTTTCACTTCGATTTCCATTCAAAGCAAAGAGAAACGCTGAAATTTTTATCCGTTAATCAATATCGACGAAGAATTAAGCGTATCATCTGTATGGCACCTATTCATCTATGGCACCTGGTATCTGTAAGAACCTATTTAGTTCGATCATCAGAAAAACTGAAGAGCAATACATTTCTATAATAGTTACTGACGTACGCTTGGCCTGGAATTTGCTTCAATTAAATTAAAAAATAAGATGATTCACAACAAAGAATATAAAAGAATTTTAAAATAGCATCTTTTGATGATGAAATAAAATTGATCCCTTTGGTTTATAATGCATCCTGCTTAACCTCGAAGCATATATTTCGGACTGCAGTTTTTTGTAATCTCTTGGCGATATTTAATATTATTTGCTACTCAGCAAACATTTCAACCATTACGTTCACAGTAACAATAAACTCGCTCCTATGTTAAACAGAAGCGACGTCGCCATCAATTGTTGCCATTGCCGCTTAAGCGCAAATAATAAAATGGGAATCATTTTTACGGCACATGAATCCCGAGGAAGCATTAAAACGTCCAATGGCGATGTTTTCCGAGACCTTGCTTTCGTCTTTTTTCCCAGTGAATCGGTCCATTAAATGCAGTTGAAGTTCTTCCGAATGTCATAAACATCCGAAAGCCTACCTAAGTTGGGGCTCCATGGTGCAGGGCGGCGACCACTGCGGCAATCGAGGTGACACGGCTCGACCCCAAAGGGTGCGACAGAACAATGGAAGACCCGGCGTTTTGTTTCTCTCCTTCTTTCAGATCTCGTAAAAAGGAAATATGAAGGGCGAGGGTTCCTCCTTGTAAATGGTGTGCTTTGAAAAGTTGGGGCTCTGCCCTAAATTCCTTCCCTCGATGGCATATGATACGGCGGAGTGTGGAGGTTGGGAAGAAACCCTAGCACCGACTGTTGATTTCTTGTCATATTTACACGTATTAGCATGGAAATTTGGACACACGAGACGGGGTAGGTCTAGAAAATTTTCCAACTATTAAAAAAATATATTCCCGGAAAGGTTCCTGCCCACTTTTAGCATGCTCTATTGTAATGGATTAAATTACTTTCCTCTAGTTTTTGAACGAGTAATACAGATTGATACTAATAGACGAGATATCACCAAACATTGGAGTACAACACTATGAGACGTTCCTAGATTATCATTAAGAAATATCATAGTTAGACAAAGAGTTATCACTTTTCACCATCAAGAAGTTGCAGGCTATCAAAACCAACTCTACAATATCTCCAGTAAATAAAAAACCCTTGTTTAGTAGTTACAGTTTAACATCCTAATATCTCTGAACGTGGTGCTCTCACTTGTCTGAACAATGGCAGCTCTGAACAGAGCCACTACGGACCTTGTCCCAAGTTTCGCACATGAGAATGGCAAAACTTTGGACAAACTGCGGGTTCATTATGAAAACTCAGCGGTAGATGTCAGCCTATTCTAATCACAGTAGCCAATTTAATTGATGGTACAAAAAATTGGTCGCATTTTCTGCCAGAAGTGACGGGACAATATGAAAAAATAATAAATTAGAATGCCGATCGTTCTTGGGAGTGCGTTTGAAGGAGCGAGAGGGACGAGTTTTTAAAGACTCGCGGAAGAATTTGAATTTGCGATCAACGGGAAAAGCAGCATTAAGACACCAAATGATTGCTAACACGTCACCGGGGTGAGCTGAAATACTATTATTAACAAAAATGACTTACACTGATTACCTCGTGCATAATGATGGTAATTTCACTAATTTTTGTGGTTATAGTAAATCAAGGAAATAGTAAAACTAATGTATTAAATAGCATATCAACAGCTAAACGATGTATTTCGTTTCAGTAAAACACAGGAAAATAATTGTGAAAACCATACTGCTTCCTCAGTGGCCCCTGGGTGATGAAAGTAGAACATCATATGTGGACCTACTTCAATTTTACTCCGTTGTCTATAACATTTACATGTGGAAAAATGATTCTCTCGAAAGGCCAATGAAATAAAGAAACTTATTTTTAACAGATTACTTTATAATCAACTTCCAAGACAAAATTAAAGTTGAAAATGGAATGGTTTTCCCAATTCATTTTGGTTTGCATTACCTCAGGATCAATGAGATTGACAATTAGTAACAGATAAAACATGGTAATAAACTTGCTCGTAAACGCTATTTGTAGCTTTTAACCAGAGATAGGGATATTCATAAGCAAGTCTGTAGCAATTCCTCCATCTACGGTTTTATTTCAAGGAGTTTGTCATAATCTTCTTCGTGCATTTTTTCACTGAAACGTAGCATACGCGTTTCGTTTTTTCTGAGCGACGAAAAAATTTAACGCCATGAGTTGGATGGCGTGGGCTTGAAGTGGTTGGGGAAATGTTTCCAATGATTTATGTATGCCCTCGACCGCAACGTTAGCGGCGGCTACAGGCCGATTCCTACTCGTAGGCAATTGCAGTCTTTGCTCCGACGCCATATGCTACGAATCTCAAGAGACGTGCGGACACTTGGTTTGCTTGGTCATGCATTAATGGCCGCTCTTTGGCTTGGGGTTTGATGCTCATTTCTATTCTACTTTCCTCATATAGCCACAGATTTAATTCCGGTCATTGTTTCCTTAGCATAAAATCTTTCACAATTAGATTCTGCCCATGATTGAAAGTAATGCTTAAAAAGCCTCTCATACTTTCAATGGGTAAGAAAGAAAATTTTGGTCGATTGTCCTGCAGATCACACTCCTCTCGTTGTTCCTTGAAGCGCACCATGGGCATTCTACTTCACACGATTGAAAAGGTCTATAACAATCATTATCATTGCCAAGTACGGTTGATAGTAATTAATTTCTCTCTAAAAATTATTTTATTATGGTCACTGTAAACATTCAAGGTCGAATACATGATTAACATAAACTTGCCAGAGTTTATCAAATACGACCAGGTTAACCTTATCGGTTCAGACAGCAAAGAAGCTTGGAAACTACCTACATCATATAGGTCGTGAAATCATACCTCAATTGCTTGAGTGTTTTTGGAGAAATATAAAACTGCGGTTGCATCTCTCATTACAATAACTGCTTCAAATAACGTTCAGAAAAAACGTCTTTTATCACGTCCCAATTTCATCCGAATTCGACTAATAATACACAGTTTTTTTTAATCCATTGTTAAAAATGTAAATCATAAGCTTATCTTTTTTTTAAGTCCCTTTTCAAAAGTAATAGGAATTATTTATTAGTTGATAAACTAATTAATAAACTTATATAGAAATTATTTATTAGTTGGAAAACTGCCCGACTAATGAGATGAAACTTATAATTCTTTCAATTACGAAACTAAAGCAGCAAAACTAAGTTTCATCTCCAGCAGGACCTGTGAAAGTCAACCATACTTACGATGTATCCCTTATCATTAAAAATAAATTTTCCCACTAACAACTCTCTTTGATTTTGCTTCAAGTATGAAAAATACGCTTTGATAATCACTGGTTCAGGGGACAAGCTCCAAATGCTTTTATAATATTTTCCCTTACGACAAAATTATTCTAAACGAATAAAGAGTCAAGAAAAAATAAATGGGTTCAGTGTTGTACGAGATACCTATTTAGATATTTTCAGTGCCGATTACTTTATTTTGATTAGTATATACCGTAGTATGTTGTCATTTGATTCAATAGCGCAAAAAATAACACAAGGGCTAGGTAAATCATTTAGCATTTAGGTAAACTCATGATTACTTAGGTAAATCACACTCTAATACAGGGAGATATTACGTCACTTCACACTCGAAGCCCCCCAATCCCTGATACCTTCTCCATAAAACAGAGAAGGTATCAGGTATTGAGGGAAATGACATTTAATAGAGAAGAATGGATGGCTGCAGTAAACCAATCCTAGGATTGAAATACTGATGACATCCGAAACGTTTATTCAATATCAAAAGTCATAATTTTCCATGCATTAAAAGCATCTGACATCTGAACAACAACTCAACTACAAACCGTCGAGTTGATACTAAAACACGTAATGGCTTCCTTAACAGAATGATAAATGTTCCACAAGGAATCTACGCTGACGGCCAATTGTATTGGCTACATCAGATTTTCAACGGCTAATTGACTGATCATTTGAAATATTATTTGACTTCTTATGAATCATTTGAAAAATTGGAAGCTTAGGCATAATTTGAAATTATAGAATAATAAAACTAATTTAGGAGGGGAATTCTTCCTCAAAAACTTTATCTTTTTCGACAGAAGAATTGTACGAGTAAATGGACGGCAATCTGAATTTCGGTTTGGACGATCCGAGAATTCGGGCAACAATGGATGGGACCGGGTCAGACCGATTTCAGGCACGCAAACAGCCTTGCTAAAAAATAAATCCGCAAAAATTGCAAGAACAGGAAACCCGCAACACGAGAATTTTAATAGGATACCTACTACCGTGTGACGTGTCGACGGGGCCTGGGTGAGATTGGGTGGATCAGGGTGCGGGCTGCGAGGAAGTAATGCGTGGGAGTGTCGGAATGGAGAGTAAATAAACGGAAGGTGAGCGTGAAGGCGGTAGAACACCCTGGGGCACTACAGCCCTGCGTTTGAGTATCTTCATAATTAATGACCATACATATCTGAGGAAATTCGTGCATAAATAAATACTATGTTCGCCGTTTCCTTTGTGTGAAAAAATAGTTAAGGAATTATGTTTTTTAATATGGTTTTGTAAATTCATCACACTTAACTAATTTTTTTCGCATTACATACTTATTCCGTGCAGTTACATTCATGCATCGTTTCATATACAGGTATGCTCTGTACCTGCATGCTCTTGTAGTAGTAGTTTTTAGGGGAGGCGACCGACAGCTAAGGTCATTTGCGCCATAGGGGATGGACAGGAAAGGATGAAGGGTGGAGAGAAACCCGGCGTCGGCATTAGCCTACTCTTTACGAAAGGCGCCAAGGGGTCCGCAGCTTAACGTCCCACCCGACGGACGCCGTACTCACTCAAAGTGCCCTCCACAAAGCACCTCAAGTAGGGATCGAGATACCTCTGAAAAATATTCAACACCGCCGGGATTTGAACCCGCGCCCTCAGGGTGGGAAGCCAGTACGTTAGCCCCCGCACCATCTCGATCCCCTGACGAACTGGGAACATATATAGTATACAAAAAAAATATTCCAATGTAAAACTCTTACTTCAGTCTGCCTAGCGTTGTTTTTGAAGAACTATCTTCGTATTGGATGTTAACTGAAAATGACGCAAATCTGTCTGATGGATACTCTAAATAGAATCCCTACGGAGGAAAAATGTCTCCTAAATAAAAATACAACAGGAATACATATTTGATTTGGAGGTGTATTTAAAAGATTAAATTCCCTTTAAAAATATTTAAATTTGCGGGCCCGATCGTTGCGCCAACATTGTGGACGCAATGGTTAGGACAATGCTCCGACCAATCGAATAAAGCAAGTTCATTCTTCGATGTCATTGGCATTCTATAGTCAAGTGATAACTCAAATGGTATTGATCTTGTACGGTAGTACAAGAGAAATCCCTAATAACACAGAGTCACCCAAAATACCAATAAAATGAATATTGCATTATCATTGAATATTTAGTACATTGGGGATACAAGATTTCAACAAACATTGTCCCTTGATCAGAATCAATTTATTTTCATCATATATCATAATCAGATATTTGCATCTATACCAAAATATGTGTTAAATTTGTTAAAGCCGGGATAAATGTCGGCCTGCTGCAATAACTTACAAAGCACGATGGGGAAAAAATTATTTAATAGAAGTGTGCATCTTGGAATGAAAAGCTTTTTAGATGGGATATAAAAAGATGTTATAAAAACCCTGTTAACCAAAAGAAATGGCATTTGGCTCAGACCGAACTCATGCGTATTGATGAGAGCAGACCGGTTTCAGACGAATTATATGGACGCGACCCCGGGGCCGAAAGTAATGAATGAGAAAGTTTATTTGACATAAACACTTTACGTTTATTACCACATAAAGCTTGAAACAGAATTTCAATTATCATGAGCTCATTGTCGAATAATTCCTGAGAATGTCTAGCATTTCTAAAACGTTAGAAATGCTGCTTCGTTTTATTAAAAACTCCCAATGCGAGTTAATTTTGTAGATACTTTGAGCGTTCTATGCCCACCGCTAACATATAAGAATAAGACAAAATCCCTAAAAACTCGAAGGTTACGTTAAAAGCGTTATGTTTTAATAAATACATTAATATTATGGGACTTAACAAGATTTGTGATATGTGCTTGAGCTGCCCAAGTATTTCTTTCATTTCTGCCCATCTTATACCAATGGTATTAGAAAAGTCATGAGTTCCCAACGCTTTCCTCTTGTTGCTAGATTCCCCATGACCCGTTTTCAGCAACTTTAAAATATTCATGAGGCTGAAGTAACTCTAACACAAAAGAATGGCAATAATGGAAAAGTAATGAGGCCAATATCATTGAGAGTTAAGTAATTTACATTAAAACTCTGAAGTAGTTAAACCGATTAAGCCAAGCGAATATCTTCATGCCTCCACGAGTCGCAATTAAGCTTGAACTACTGCGTCACATGAAGGGCATGGGACGAGTTTACAAATCACTGCACATTGTAGCAGTGTATTCCAGAGAGGGACGCGTGTTGGGCAGTTTCCTCTCGACGATTCACCCTGGTTACGCCCATTCATCAGGGATGAAGTGGTAAGACTCTTTTACACAATCGATAAGTTGAGGTTGACAAATAAGTCGATAATATTTGCCTCAAAATTATCATTTATCACGTAATTGCGTAGCCTACAATTGACTGAAAACATGAGTTTGTCGAAACTTTTGTGCATTTATTGTGTTTTATAGACTTTGTGAATATTTTTCTACATTATCAGCGTTACGCTATAGCAAAATTTACACAACTACAACACTATATATGCAGGGAGACTTTTTAAAATTTTCATCTGGAGATTGTCATCCATGCCGTTAATAATTTCTCATTCAATTTCAACATATTTTTACTAACCTCGTTACTGTGATATTTTGGTTTTCTTATTTAAGACATTAATGCCCCAGGCGTTTATATAATCAACAACCTTAATTCTCTGTCAACGTGGTCCCCTATACACGACACCTACTGGCTCTTTTTCCTTTTTTAAACCTTTGCATTCATATTTGTGTACGTATTACCCTCTAGTATGTTTATTTTTGATTGCCGAGCGCACATTTGCATAAACAATCCCTTGAATAAGATATGGTAGAAAAGAAGGGAAGGGCACTTAATCTCGCCTCAAACAAATACAGTAATGTATAAGCAAATATCATCATAGAGTCTTTTGAATCATCAATTTGAATCAATTTAGAACCACAGTTCAATTCTCCTATGGTTTTGTGATATGTCTTAATAAAATTCAAAGTTGATTTGGAATTAGAAATTTCATGGCGATATAAACGAATAAATAGGATTTATACGCTGCATGTGATCTAGTGATCTACTACCCATCTAAAATTCATATTGAGGCATTACTTGCACAGGTTGTGATCTGATTAAGCTCATTACTTATTTACATACTTACCACACTTTTATTCAGATGTCAGTTCTCTTTTTCAATATTTTCCTACTTTTTCTGACGGTACCTTTACTATTTATACAACCCTACACTATTAAATGAAAACATTTCTGTTTATTGAAACAGGTATTAGGTTATAGATAAAATTTATTTAGAAAAACTTTGGAGAATCTACATCTTTAGAGTACGAGAAAGTGAGTTAGCTACACCTGAAATTTGGGAAACTCGTTCAAGTGTGTGTTGAATTTCACCCAATTATTAATTACATTTTGTTTTTTATGAATAAATAGGAGATTGCCATTGTTACGCACAAAAACATTCATGATTCGTCATTGTAAGCAAAATAAAGCAGATTATTCCTATTCCTTTTATGGCTTTGATTCTTAATTTGTCTCTGAATCATCTTACATTATTGATCTTTAGATATTTTATGATGAAGATGGCTTATTTTTCACTTTTTAGAAATGGCATCGCAAAATATAAAACTATAAGGTGTAAATTTTACGCTCATCTACCCTTTACTGAGCAAAACAGGCATTTCTAAGCAAGTCTTTTATGTACGTTATATAGTATATCATTATGTACTTTTATATATCATTAAGTGATCAGTGACAAAACAACTCAGAACACTCTTGTTTATGATAGCACCGTCCCAATTAAAGCCTCATGAAAGTAGTGACGCGGAAGGTGGTAAGAAACATCTAGCCTTACAAGAAATATTCATAGAATACCACTAGTAGATCACAAGAACGGTTGCCTTTTTCTTTGGAACCGCTAGCATTGCGGTTTCCCATCTCTTTGTAGCTGAGATGCTCATTGTGGTTTCCTAGATACGTTGTAAGAGCGGACAGTATGACTGTATCTGTCAAAACACAAGCGAAAACTGCGATGACTAACATTTATGTGTAGCTTTGAAGGCATTGTGCCTTCGAGAGGTGGTTTTTTCACTTGATTTATAGTCAATAAAGAAGTGGTTGCCAGGTATACAATTTTTTATCGTTACTGCAACCGACGAAACTCGTTGATAATACTCGTCTAATCATACGCCAGCTGTATTGATATTTGGGCTTCCATTCCAAAGTAGTCAAACTTTTAAAAGCCTTTTCATCCGCGGGTTTTCATTTGAGAAGGGTTTTATTCTCATCCGCTCGTCATTCATAAGAGCGAGGATGAATGGAAACGTTTCGGTAGAAGAGAGCGAAGGGTCCTCTGGAGTTTCAAAGAATGGCATGCGGGAAATTTTGTGGTGATGGTAGGAGGTATAAAGGAAGGCGCGTATCGGTGCCGAGGCCGGCGTTTTGAATGCAGCAAGGATATCATACAGACCCTCGTGCGCAATTCTCATCGAATGACTGAAGGGAGGGGAGCAGATGCCCAGTCGTATAAATGGGAAAACTCGAACTAAAAAGGAAGCTGGTTATGGTACGGCAAGTCCGACGATTTGATCGATTGTTAGGCCTACCCCATATGCATAAAATACATGAGTCGATAGTTCCAAGGTAATATAATGTATTACGTAGGATTTCCCTAGAACAGCAAGTTACTTCAAATTTCCTTCTCCGGTAAAGTTAAAGGGGACCATTTTTTAATGAGGCGAGACCGTCTGTACCGCGATGTATGACTGTAACGAAAAACCCATGGCCATAATTGTTGGTCGCAGGGATCGGTAGATGGACTAACTCTAGTGAAACATTAACATTATTTGAAACGCATATTCATGAAAATTATTTTCTAGAGATCCCACTTCCATTTAATATACGCCATTTACACAATTAATTAATAACCATATAAACAGTCCTAGCGAATATAGTTCCATAGAACGACGTTGGCACGGATGCAAAAGGCTTTTATTGTTTTAGTGAATTACATTTACAAAGCGTGTCTCAATTATAAATTACGATATCTTTCAATCTTTACAACTTCAATTGATATAACGCTGAATGAGTGAAATGCTATTTGAACAAAAACTGGATCCATTCTGTAGACTATACATTTTAAAAAATTAAAGGAGATGCAAACTAGATGGTCTCAAATTAGCGGTATGTTTGCACATCTGTTTCTTTAATAATGATATTTCAAAACTATTGATCGATGAAAATACACGAAAGCCAATGTGTGCTTTTTTCGAACATAGTGAAGCTGTCTCCCAAACAGGCACTTAGACGATTATTCTATCAAATACTTTATCGCCAGCTCCATTACGAATCCTCGCGCACTGCCGGGGCGTGTGATTAATCTAATATATTATTATTGTAACTACTCTTATTTTTAAAATTTCGTTACGTTCCATTTCGTTGCGGTTATTTTGCAGTGGTATCTCGATCCCTACTTGAGGTGCTTTGTGGAGAGCACTTTGAGTGAGTACGCCGTCCGTCGGATGGGAAGTTAAGCTGCGGACCCCTTGGAGCCTTTAGTTAAGAGAGGGCTAATGCCGACGCCAGGTTCCTCTCCACCCTTCCTCCTTTCCCATCCATCCCTAATGTTGCAAATGACCTCAGATATCGGTCGCCTTCCCTAAAACTACTACTAATAATTTCGTTACGATTTGGCAAATATTCCTGTGTCAACGGTCTATTGATACACCCTTAAAATGCACTAGAAGAACAAACATGAAGCGCATTTAAAAATAATGACAGTTAAAGATTTTCGAAATTCCCAACCAAACCTTTCCCATCACACATGACCCAGGTTCACACCATACAAAGCACTGTCCAACATAACACTCCGTCCAAAATCACGCGCTATTCTCCATGATACCCACATTTTTATATCATTAGGGGGACGCGGCAGTCCAGCGGGTGGAGGGTTTGTCTACTGACCGGAGGGCCCAAGATCGATTCCTGTTTGGGGGTGCCTCTGTTCACCCTCAGCTACACCCATACTGGGCGGTTTTTCGGGTAACATATTTCCCTGGGCAATCATAGGCGGTACAAGGAAAGGAAATGAATCCCTTATCCTGATGCGTGAATTTCACAAGCCGTTCGGCTTAGTACCAGGTGAGCTCTACCCTCACCTATCAAATCGACCTTAGGGTTCATAGCAATCGTTTATGATTATAGTTTTACTTGCATTTGAATTCGGGAAACCAATTTTTAACCGTCTCCTAAACCAGTTAAAGAGCGGCCTAATTAACATTATAACAGCGTAATAAAAATTTAACAAAACATAAATTAATCAACTATGAGTTGCCTCGAGGGATACACATTTTGCAGTCAACATTTTAATTTTACACCATGAAGACACACTATCCAGGCAAATATTGTTTAAAATAAGAAATTCACTTACTATTGCTGCTTTTCAGGAACTATTTTTTTATTGCGGGTTCATGTCTGAATTTTAGGTCTTCCCTACAACTCTTACTCTTCTTCACTTTTAATTATTCAACAGAAGTCCCATAAAAACCTATGCACATCAAACGGAAACTTCCATATACACGATCTACCCCAAAAATAAGGAGATCGATTTTTTCCGGTCTACTAGTACGGCTGGAGTTGCGGAGATAAATGGCGGGAAATAGGGTGGGAAGTCTTGGGAAAGCAACGCGACCCGCGTCAGTCGTCTGCGGCCCGTTACGGCGTGCGGATCGTTGCTAGACTGGACTCCTGTTCGAAGATCACGCCACGAATTCACCATGTCACGTTCCATGGATCAACAATACGGGATAGAATTGGAAATAAATCTCAAAAAATCAGGTTCGGGAGACGAAGCAATGTCCCAAGGAATGGTTTTCCGCTGACACAAGACGTTCCGGGAGGGTAGAGAGGAGGTTGACGACGAGGTATGCCCTTGACGTCTGTCAACGACATATTGCGACAAAAATATGCGTATCATGAGAGATCTGTTCAATTCTGATTAACGCCTTATGATCCAAATGTTAGCGGAAGAGCGCAATATTCCAAAATCCACAGTACATCGCATTCTGACAAAAGATTTAGCCAAGGTAAAGTTGTGTACCAAGATCGTCCTCAAGGGGCTGTCCGAAAATCAAAGGGCAGCTCGTGTGACAATCACGAATGATCTCTTGAATCTCGCCCCAGCCGCCCTACAGCACGGATATTATACCGCCGGATTTCTTTTTGTCCCAAGAATAAAAAGGAGCTTGAAATACAATACTGGATAACGTCAAAGACGCCGTGACGAGGCGCCTGAAGGGGGTTCCCGTCGACGCCTTCCGGCGTACCGCGACTGGCCAAGGCATCGGTGCGTCGATGCACAATGGTGCTACGTGTATTTTGAAGAATTTTAGTAATGTGTACTTCGATCTGCAACAAATATGTTCCCAGATTTATCATACTTATTATTGGGACCGATCCTGTATTAAACACTTTAACGTAAACCGCGTGCTTATTCAGATTACCCGTTACAATTTTGGTAGAAAATGAATAATTCTTCTCGAAGAGAAGTTAATTATTTTCAGAATTCACTACGCTCTCGATTAAATCGTGTGTGGTGATAATATATAACAAAAAAACGGGCACCTTTGCATACATTTAATATCAACGTGAGAAAAACATTCATCAAATGGGAGAGCAAATAAGAAATCGCAACGTTATGAGGAAATTTTATCTTGAGCCCGAATTTTATTTACGTGGAACTTACAGGAAGTACTGGGAATGAATCACGAGCTTATTTGAGCGGAATTGAAAATGATACCTGCGATTTTTTTAAGCGCTCGCTGATTCATGTGTTGTGCCCCACAAAACCGAGTCACCTTTTATAATTGCAAAACAACTTGATTAAAGATTTACCTTATGCTTTCGCAGATCATTTCAAACATTCTAGAAATTAATTTGAGGAATGGAGCTTTGGTAACACAACCACTTGAGGATTTCCCACTTCTGCCGAAGGTTCAGAAGGTGTTTTTCTTAAAGACGTGAAATACGAGGGTCATCCGGAAAGTAGTACCCGTTCGTGAAATAAAGACACAAAAGTAAATATTAACAAACATAAAAAATTTTATTTGAAAGAGGATACTTTAAACTACTTCTCAACATAATCTCCAAGCAAATTAAGGCATTTGTCATAACGTGTGACAAGTTTCTGTATTCCTGCTGCATAGTCCTTCGCCGCCAGCTCATTGAGATACGCGAGGGACCCATCTTGCACAAATTTTTGCATAATGCAGATGGTGTTTAACAATTTCATGAACAATTGTTCGAGAAACATTGGGAAAATGCTCACTGATGTCATCAATTGTGACGCGCCGATCGTTCCTCGCGAATTCGTCAACTGAGCTCACCAGTTGGTCTGTAATGACAGACGGTCTCCCCGAACGCTCATCGTCGTGTGTGTTCCCCCTCCCCATGTTGAAGTTGCGACACCACCGCCGAACAGACGACTCGTCCATTACATTGTCTCCATACACCTCCTTTAATTGGCGATGAATATCACATGGGCGAACGTTTCTTGCATTGAGGAATTTAATCACTGCCCTCACTTCACAACTGGCGGCGTTCTCAATTTTTTTAAACATTGTAAACAATCACAGAAACAACACAGGCAATGCTAGCGTCACGCAACTTGGGTCAGAGAAGGCAGACAAGCCACTGAAGCTAACTGACCTCGTCCAGCGGCTACTCGCGTCGTCAGCACTTCATGCGGCACGAACGGGTACTACTTTCCGGATGACCCTCGTATTTATTCGCTATTACTTCACGGAATATTTTTCCATGGTGTCTCCTGATTTCATATCTGGTAAACAGTCCATAATAAATTCAGAGGTTTTATTTCCAGAGAGAAAAAGATCCCAATACAAAGCATCAATTAAATCAAACATTATAAATAATTGAAAAAATTGAATTAAACGTTAAAATTTCGTGAAAGTAGTCTTTTCTCGACCTAATTGGGCTTGTAGTTTAAGTCTTAGCTCCTCTTTAGCGTAGGAAACAGGCCCTAAAATATTTGGAAATAAGCTTAATTACTGGATATCTCACCCAGGTCAAAGTTGATATTCTCTCATGAAAAACCTATGCCTTTAGTTCGACGCAATTAGAAATATTGTGAGCTGGACATAATGTTTTTATTAATCCACTTTTTTCTCTCGCTCATAGGTCCAAGAAAAGGAGGAGGGAGGCCTCGCAATGTCATGAACTAGGAGACGGGAAAAGGGAATAGAGAAGTGAAGGAGCGGGGAAGAGAAGAGGTAAAAGAGGAGGAAGAGATCGGAAGAGATCGGAAGACGGAAGAACAGAAAGGAAAGCAGAGCACACCTGAGGAGGAGTCCTTGTGGCGTGGGGCAGCCAGCCTTAAAAGTTGGCCGCTGCTAGGACCTGAAAGTCTACTATGCGAATAGATATCAAGACCATAATTGCGGTGAGTACATGTCCTCTCCTGAACTCCCTTTAAGTCTTAAGTTGGATTGAGAAACGTTCGATCACACTGCATCGTCATCGGTTTCGATGTTTTGTCAGCGAATACGAGAACATGAGCCCTATCTCGGGCCTGGGTACGCTGCATGTCCCATTTGGTAGTGTTGGATCATTACCAATCTACTACTGAAACCCCAACAGCCTGGTAAGAATAAAATTGGTTGGTGTTAACCAGTTTTAAACTTGCGTTTCAGCATATAATAATAATATGGCCCACAAGTATAGTTCGCCTCAGTTTTGCGTTCTTGCTACGCTCAAACTATGAGCATAAAGACAGGAAAATAAAAGGAAAACGTTGTCTAAATGTAACTCCGGTAAAATTAGAATTGAATTGATACATTATTCATGACGTGCAGAAGTATATTTTCGGGGTTTCTAAACAACGCATTTAAATTTTTCAATCTTTATCTATTTTTCACGCAAATACACAAACTCAATAAAACTGCTCAATATTTACGTATGAAACTCAGCTCTTTGAAATATCCTCAATCGCAAAATAAAATGATTGTTTACAGAAATACCTGGAGGAAAAACAGCTCGCTGTTTTGAGAATAACTCTCCGATCACAAATCAAAGTGAAACCATTCAAAGGGCTACTTTGGTATTCCTTAGGTGAAATTGCTATTTACTAAACATTATGTAAACATTCGAAACATACCCTTCCGTATTTCATCGTACAAGCCGATGCTGGTGATGACCATTAAATCAAAATGATTCTATAAGAAAAAATAAGTAAAAATAAACGTAAATGAGGCCTTAATTTCAAGGAATGTAAAAAGTTAGTACGACTTTATTATGCCAAATATGAAAATATGATTTACCTTATAAGATGATTCTGGTTAATTGGTGATTCAAGCGGCAAGGCCACGCCATTCTCCTCAATTTCACACATGCATGCCTCAGTTGGGTCGAATAGAAAGTCAACGTGGGGTCTGCAAATAAAATTGACTGAACATTAATTAAATTAATCCATATACTTTAATCTTTGTAAACATTGAACAAATAATTGACATAATCAGTACCATTGCAGTTGCACTACCGTAATATTTAATCAGGATTCCACAATGTCTACTTTAACTACTGTATGCTCAAGAATATTTTCCCTGTATTCCCTTTACATACGCTTTAACTATTTTTAATTTTATCTCGGTAAATATTTGATTTCACTGGTACAAAAAGAAATAAAAATGTTAGGATACAAGTACTGTGCTATCACTTTACACATTTAAATTAGTCATTTCAGTAAAAAGTCATGTTTGTTACATTTTTTATTTTATGCATACTTTGTAATCGTTCCTGCACAAAAGAATTGCAGTTTTTTATGCATCACCATCATGACTATTCGACTAAAGATTCTCTATCGACTAAGTACGCGCAAAATAACTTAGCCGAACTACACCTTTGCCGATGCACATCACACTAATTCCCAAGTTCAGAATTTGGCATCTAGGCTTTGAAATTGAATACAAAGACTCGAAACGAGCCCACTTGTATGGAGACTTAAATAAATTCGACGTCCAGATATGGAGCGCAAGCCACTCGTCTCGATAGACAGAGGCGATGAGATCACCAAAAAGAAAGGCTGAAGGTCCTAACGAAATATATTATGAGTACCCTTTCTGTCGGCCAAAAGATAAGAGGGCGCCATGACGAAGAGCTGCACGAACTGTCCATTAGCGTGAAAGGTGTTACTTTATGCATGAACGAGCACCAATGCCTCCACGTTTCCTACCGCGGCGGAGATCATAGAGTTTAAATACTCCTTTTCGTCCGTCCTTTCATCAAACCGGCTTCGTTCTCATTCAAACTGGATTTGGCAAGAGGATTGAGCTACCACTTACAAATATCATTTGAAATTTAAAGAAGACAATCGTATAATTAACTTTAAGGATTGTGCTGTGTCACATGAAAAATGCAATGGAAGGGGCGAAGTAAATAAATAAAAGCCGAGAACAAACGACTACTTTCTGCAAGTGTTCCATCAGTTGAAACATCAAAGTTTATCCAACATTAGGCTCTGTTGAAAAGAGTTCATATTATGTTTATACATTCAAATCGAAACTCATTTTTCTGTTATCCCCAATCGTCAACTGCTAAACATGTAATGACATTTTCTTTTATGTACCTAAATATGACAGTTTACAAATAGATACTGCTTATGCAGACCACAGGCAAAAAAATACTGCTAATGGCAAAGCTTTAAATTAAATTAATCATTCTCGGGGTATATTTGGCGGAACATTTTTGATAAGAATAGAAAAACAATGCTATTCAACAAAATTAATTTATTATTTAAGGCCATAAATTAAATAACTTTTGAGGTATGGCAGCGTTTTTCTACCCTAATCGACTTTTAATCAAATAAATTTGTATTTCCATTAGCAGAAGACGATCTTCTTCTTTTGTAGATAATGGGGCTTATAAAACTTTTAAATGGTTCCCCCCTCCATTCTGAATAACTTTATGACATGAACTGGAAAAGCAGTTGTCAAGAGGCTTTTCTGGATGGATGGGAAGCGAGGTAGGGAGAGGAAAAGAGTAGGTATGTTGGATGGCATTAAAGGAGCCAGAAAGTGTACAGAACAGAACGAGTGAACAAAAATATCGGAAATTGAATGTACCCTTAAATACATATAACTGTATTCTTACATACTTAGAAATTCCAGGCAAACACGTCATCGAATATCTATGAATCCAACGCATAATATTTTATTAACTACAAGCCTGTGAATCACTACTGATAAAAAATTCGCCGCCTGGTTAAATCAAAGGCTGAAGGTTTGAATCTTATTTATCACACCTAAATAATACTTACAACTATAACGTTTCATCACAAAAAAAACTTTACATTCGTTTACATTCCGTTTGTATTCGAACTCAAACAACAGGCATTGATGACAAGATAAATGATCTTAATCTATAATGTGCGTTTTTCAAACCAAACGAAGGCTTGAAATCTTCTCCAGGATTTATTTCATAGTTTCATAGAGAACGATTTACAGTTGCATGACTTATCATGGCATGGAATTTGAAAGTGAGCATAAGATTTAAAAAATGCCATTTAGTATTACATCTTGGTTAACAAATGGCATTTTTTACCTTTGCCATCAGGAATATTTACTTGATTCGATGAATCATTGAATTATTATCAATGGACCTTATTAACTGAAACTGTTCGGTGCAACCCATGCGAAAAGAATGGACGATATCGAAATTTAATAATAAAAATTTGTTAAATATATTCAATCCAATTTTAAAGCTTTTTCAATTCATAATTTCCAGTATTTCCAATTATTTTCCATCATACACATTTCTCCATTATGACTTATGTTTGAAATATATGGTTTTTCTTAGTGAATAATGCCTCCCTTTTACTGATAGTTTCAACTGTATAATTATCATCGAGCAATACATATGTAACTGTCAAACCAATTCCCCTAATCGGGCTAACCTTACATGGCAACGTTGCATTTTCCCGCATTTTATTACGGAAGAAATATTACCTATGTACTGATCTTATTCTCATTAATGATGAAATGGCTTTTAGTGTCAATTATACAAATAAATAATAATTATTAACATACTTTGAATTCCAAAACAGTAATTGTAATTTCCATTCGGGCGCCAAACATTGGGCTACTTCTTAAAGTGCACCAATGCAATGAACTTAATTAAATAAGAAAAGCGCCTCCGCCGAGTCGCTCGATGACCTCGGTGCTCCCCACTCTCGGCCTTCATCGCCGTCAAATCGGCGAGAACCCTGCGACGCGACGTCGAGCAAGGGCCTCATGTTCCATGATAACTCCCGACATGTTTAGCGATTAATGTCCCTTCGCACGCCCACGTAGGTCCTGACGGAATGATACGGATCGGTGGCCATTCGAATGTGTATATAATATTCAAACCTGACCGCAGCGGCTCCTAATGCAATCTCCTCCTTGAGAGTGACTACTTTTCTCATCGCCCGTCTTTCCATCACTTCACTTCGTGATCAGTATGTATATTTCCTTATATGTTAGACTCTCTGTGTACTGGCGAGTGTGTACCTAATCTCGCAGGAAATGGAAATCTGAGCGTATTTCACCTGTCATATTTTAGACGGAATATACTGCTATCGAAGAAGCAGGAGTTTGAAACTTGTGCATACATGCATTGGAAGGTGTGTATTATTACAGCGAATTTCAGGGAGAGGAAGTAAAAACAATTACACCGTGACCATCAAATAACTAAGGGCAATTTGAAAAAGATATAATCATAGGCAAGATCAAGGTAGAAGCATCATCCGTTGTCAACTGAGGATATCAAGCATTCATGTTTCACCTAATTGATAGCAACGAAAACTTTCTAATGATCCTTGATCAAAAAGTTCCCGGAATAACCACCGTGTGGCGCTCCCATCGTTCCGATTTGAGTTCTGTTTTTTTTGTTAAATTGGTACATCTGTTGTTGATATTCCCTTTAAATCTTAGTGTCATAACTTGACATTTGCAAAAGTTACGTAGCCAAGAGTACATCTATCTCTGTGTTTGTTGGCGATTTTTTACAATTGCAGAAATGGATTTAAATTTGCAACAACGAACTTGTATTAAATTTTGCGTAAAAAACGGATTTAGTGGCGCACGGACGTTGGAAATGTTGGAAAAGTGTTTCGGCAACGATTCTCTAAAAAAAACGGTCGTTTACCAGTGGCACGAGCGGTTCAGAAGTGGTCGTGAGTCAATCGAAGATGATGAACGCAGTGGCAGACCATCGACATCGAAAGTCGGTGAAAAAATTGATAAAGTAAAAGAAATGTTGGTCAATAACCGCAAATTAACCATCAGAGAAATAGCGGAGGACTTGAACATTGCCTATGGATCCGCCCAAGACATTGTGGTTAATGATTTGGGTTTCCGTCGTGTAGCAGCAAAGTTGGTGCCAAAAGACCTCAATTTCATGCAAAAAAGAGACCGTGTTGACGTCGCAAAAGACATGATTTGCGAGGCTGAATCCGATCCCACATTCATCAAAAGGATCATTACTGGAGACGAGACGTGGGTTTATGAGTACGACACGCAATCCAGACATCAGGCAAGTGAATGGCGTTCACCAAATGAGCCGAGACCAAAAAAACCACGTCGTTTTTAGTCAAAAAAGAAGGCAATGCTGACGGTTTTCATGGATTACAACGGTGTAGTGCATCATGAATTTTTGCCAGAAGGCCAGACAGTAAACAAAGAGTATTATTTGGGCGTTATGAGACGTTTGCGTGAAGCAATTCGCCGAAAGAGACCAGAAATGTGGGCAGAAAACTCGTGGATTTTGCACCATGATAACGCACCGTCGCACAGTGCTATCATTATTCGTAATTTTTTGACGAAAAATGCAACAAATACCATCCAACAGCCACCGAATTCACCTGATTTGGCTCCCTGTGACTTCTTTCTGTTCAATCGAGTTAAAAAACCATTACGGGGAACGCGTTTTAGCAGCCGAGAGGAAGTAATGGAAAAATCGCAGGAAGCACTGATGGACATACCGAAAACCGAATATAAAAAATGTTTCGAGGATTGGATCAAGCGCTGGCATAAGTGTGTTGCAGTCGATGGGGATTACTTTGAAGGGGACAATATAGATTTAGATGGATAAACTTGTATTTTTAATTTTCTGAATAAATTCCGGGAAATTTTTGATCAAGGTAGTATGTGAAGTTGCTACAATTGAATTTGTGTACAGATATCTACCCTGCGTAGGTGTAAAAATAACTATGATTTACTATAAACCGCATTATAGATGTAGGTACATGTGGAAAATGCGGGGAGGTAAAAGCTGATATTGGATTCTATTATGAATTTCAGAATAGTATCATCAATTCACAGCATCCCCGCAGCGAATGAGAAAGCAGATCATACCTTAGTACTCATTAAGTGTACTCGCACGTCATGAGAATAATGGAGTTGGACGGGGAAGAAAGAGACACACGAGAAGGATGAAAGAGGAAAAGGATAAGAAAATAGAATGCAGAAACTCAGGGTGGGATACAAAGGACGCAGTATTAGAAGATATGTCGTTCAATTCTGTAAATGATGGGTAAATGAGAGAGACGGGAATTGGTTTTTAAAAAAGGAATGACAAGCGTCGCAAATGAAACAATGGGAAAGGCCAAAAGAAAAAAATATATGAAACCCCAAAGAATTAGGGGATTGAAAAGAGTTAATTATGACGAACGAAAAGGGAATTAAATAGAAAAAGTCAAGCAGAGAATTAGGGAGAATGAAGTACAAATAGCTAAAAAAATAAATGAGGCGAGAAACTAATAGGGCGAGCAAAACGTAGCGGAAAGATCGTGAGAGGACATGAAGAGACATAGCGAAAATGACGCGCTCTATGGGAAGATGTAAGAATTTTTCGGTTTGAAAAGGAAAATCATTTTGCACCACTTGAAATGGGATAGAGCATAAATTGACGGAACCAGAAGAGGATTCGGCATGACAGAGAGAATACTAGAGCATAAAAGAAAGTATATGGTTAATAGTACTAATGCTAGTAATGCCATTATCCAGATGTCTTAAAATATTCGAATTTTTTAATCCAACAAATGCAATCCATTCGTAGCGACGATCTCATTATCTCATTCACATCTCGTCTGAAAGCAGTTGTTAACCCTTCTGCAACCGCCGTAGGCAGCGAGCCAGCCTCCCCAGCCCCCGCCCTATGCTCAAGCGCCATTCACCCAGTCTCTCTTCCGTTTCGTTAAGAATTTTATCTTGAGGCCACCATGGAAGGAGCAGTTGTTTAAAAGGTTCAGGGCACTCCTATCGCCGTAATGAGGTCGCATGTATGCTGCGTTGAGAGGTTCGCACATAAATGGCCCCGTCCCTACCGAGGATTTTTTTATTTTATTACCAGGACATGCTGGAAAGAACTTGTTCAACAAAAGGCAGGTGGGGAGAAATACGACAAGGAATGACAAAGGAAACAGGATTTATACAAAAAATCGCCCCATTTCATCGCTTTTGCACAGGAATCGTAATCGCTAGCGTGCTCCACGTGTTTTGGCTTCCGTCGCAGCTAGGCTGGGTGGTCGAAAAACGAATGGATCGCCATGTCACGCGTGCAGCCATTGGCGCGAGATCCCGGAACTTGAGGAAGTATACACTATGGTGGACGTCTACTCAAATGGTCAGGCGACTGACCATTGCAGTGAGTGTTTCACCCTAGCTTCGCCAAAGAAATGAGCCATGCGATTAATTACAGAAGCTTCGTCGTTTTACGAGTTTTTAAATGGATTGACGTGGCAATTGAATTTATTGTGAAGTATTCCCACCGTAGGTCTCCCTCTTTAACTCTTCCGCGTACATGCACACTTCATCGATCTTCAAGGTCTCATTTTCTTGAAATATTATGAATATAGAATCAAATTTCAAAATATATGTTCTGATATCTATTCCAACTTTCTGTCATGCTTCCCATCAAATAACTAAGAAGTGAACTATTATCCTTGCCAATTTTTAACAGATAAATTGACTTATTAGTGAATAGTTAATAGTCAAATAATAATCAAAATAATGGTTCAAATGAAATAATAGCAATTTTCTTTCAGAATGCTATATACAACAAAATTTAAACCAATTGTATGTTCTGTAGTTGCATTTGATGTACACTGGCCTAAAGGGATAAACTAAACGTTTTAATAGTAAGTGAATTTTTCTAAACAAGCTAATATATGAATCGTTCCTGAAATCAGTAAAGCAAAAGTAATTCGAAATAAAATTTACAAGAGTCATTAGATAACAAACATGAAATAAAATTAAAACGTGTTTAAAAATATTAAATTAATTTGGGGTTATCCCAGCAGAGTTTATTGTAGTGACGACAATCTTTGACGGATAAAGCAGATTACAAATACATAAAATTTACCGTGACGCTTCTTACTGCCTTTTAGCCAGGATACTTTTCCTCAAGTGTATGGATTTGCTTCGCATAAATGAATAAAATATTATTTACATAAGGAAGTTGAAATAAATTTTAGAAAAATAACATTTACTCAGCTACGGGATGTGAAAATATCTTTATTAGTTCTGATAACTTTTGAGCTAACCATGTGAAGCTAAACTACCAGTTTCAATCAACATGAGATTAATGTTACCTTAATCCCTTATCGATTTATCGAATGGAAAGATGACTTAGAAATAAGTATTTCTATGAATAGACACCATTTCAGCAATCCTGGAGCGGTGAAAATGCATGTCTATGGATATCTCTGCGAGTTCTGAGAAGCAGAACACAACGCCTGAATATGTACGAGGGTCATCCGGAAAGTAGTACCCGTTCGTGAAATAAAGACACAAAAGTAAATATTAACAAACATAAAAAAATTTATTTGAAAGAGGATACTTTAAACTACTTCTCAACATAATCTCCAAGCAAATTAAGGCATTTGTCATAACGTGTGACAAGTTTCTGTATTCCTGCTGCATAGTCCTTCGCCGCCAGCTCATTGAGATACGCGAGGGACCCATCTTGCACAAATTTTTGCATAATGCAGATGGTGTTTAACAATTTCATGAACAATTGTTCGAGAAACATTGGGAAAATGCTCACAGATGTCATCAATTGTGACGCGCCGATCGTTCCTCACGAATTCGTCAACTGAGCTCACCAGTTGGTCTGTAATGACAGACGGTCTCCCCGAACGCTCATCGTCGTGTGTGTTCCCCCTCCCCATGTTGAAGTTGCGACACCACCGCCGAACAGACGACTCGTCCATTACATTGTCTCCATACACCTCCTTTAATTGGCGATGAATATCACATGGGCGAACGTTTCTTGCATTGAGGAATTTAATCACTGCCCTCACTTCACAACTGGCGGCGTTCTCAATTTTTTTAAACATTGTAAACAATCACAGAAACAACACAGGCAATGCTAGCGTCACGCAACTTGGCTCAGAGAAGGCAGACAAGCCACTGAAGCTATCTGACCTCGTCCAGCGGCTACTCGCGTCGTCAGCACTTCATGCGGCACGAACGGGTACTACTTTCCGGATGACCCTCGTAGCACTGGCTAGTTGACCGTCAGAGTCGCCTTCTCACGTTTGCAAAAAGTGCTTCAAAGGCTGGCTGTTCGTGGAAGACGATCAATCAACAGACCGCGGTCGGCGTTTTCCAACGCTTCTCCTGAGAAACTCCGACACTTCAGTGCTTTGAAACAATGAGCAGGGAGGATTACCCGACGAGTAGGGGGGATGGGGGCAAGAGACAGCGGCAGTCGGAGTGCCTGACCGGCCACAACGCGGGTGGTAATTAGCATACACTGAAGTGGAAAAAAGTATGCCGTGGGCACGTTCCACTCGACCCTTTCATAAGGTAGTAGAAAAGACAGTTGAAAGATTCGTATGCGTGAGCCATGTCGATAAATCTTAAGTTCATGTGTGAACTGTTCTACGGCGGAGTGGATAAAAAAAGGATCTCCCTTCTTCAGGGAGGGGCCTACATACTAATTAAATTTGAATAACGATGAAATAGCATAAATAAAACAATTGAAGTGATAGCGATATGGTGTAGGATTACTGCTTTATCATTAAACAGTGAACGACTGAGCTCTTGAGTTTTAAGCAGTGCATAGCTGAAAAGAAATCTCATCATATAGACCCCTATAATGGCCATCGTAATAAACCTGCGCAATAGCAGTAAGCAATTAATCATTCGTGGCCGTAAGCCAATGACTAAATTCTCGAACACACCCTCCGTTAGAGTTTTCCAATGGACGGCCATGCCAAGAATATATACCGATTTCTTCGGGAGTTATTTCAGGCTTAAGAGTGACGACGTCCAACAATCGTATTTCATTCGCATGAACAAGGCACTGAAAATATTTAATTTGCAATAAATGATGTATTCGTTTCACCATATCGGCTATTACTATAGCTCCATAATATAGGCATAAGATTTCTCCTGATTCATAGAAAAATATAAGGGATTGGTTACCCAGTAAACAGAACTAACTCCCCTCCATGAGCCACAATTCTGTCTACCCATGATCATAAAATGGTACCCCTTCGATAGTAGATGTGGTTTTCGATCAACCAGGATTCGAACTAGGAACCCCTCGTTTAGCAGTCATATTCTTTAAATACTAACGCTACAGCTCCTCATAATCACCGATCTATTGATTATTATTATACTAGAATATTCTCCTATTTCGGATTTGGAATAATGTACTTTCTTTAAAAAATACTGAAGAGCTCGAACTCAAGCAATTAAATCCAGCTTCGCGTTCGACGCCATGTCGCAATGGAAAATATTGTACAAAATAGGATTTTCGATTCTGTTGATGAATGGGAGAGTGAAATTAAAGCTTTCTCGCCTCAACGACTTTAACAACGAATTACTTTTGTACGAAACTCACAATTCACTCATAATATGCCCAAAATAAAAACGGCGCTGAATTACCTCTAAATTCATGAATGAATAACAAGTTGACGTAAAATGTATGTATCTTGTTTCCTGCAAAGAGGTTCCATAACGGTGCGTCCTCCATTATTCCTCACACTCCTGGCCCTCGGCTATACATTACGCTTAGCGTTGAAAGGAAACTGAGACGAAGGAAAAGTCGTAAAAATTCATTCTGAGATGAGGAAATGACAATAAAAATTAAAAAAGCGGAAACATGATAAGAAAATGGATGAGTGTCAAGATGAAGATGCCTCATGCACGATGTTCATTGAGGATCGCATAATTTCATGAGTAATGATTTTCAGCCCTGAAAAAAGGATGTAGAAGATTGTCAAATGTGAAACTTGATTAACGACGACAGCTATTTTAAGTTAAATTGACGCGATGTGTGAAACGGAGTTGCATTCACAGCAGGTATTAACAAGAAAGATGTTTAAAGGAAAAGGCGAAAGTTAATTATTAATCATTACTTTGCGTTTCTGCCTATTTCTCCTCTAGTTTACCATCCGTGTTTCTTAAGCATTACAAAAAGCCTAATGACGCATAACCTCAATGCTTAATTTGAGAGTTAAGGTGGAAGTAAAAAATGGTGGTGAACGATCTAATTCTCGATGCATGACCAGATGGTCAAAAGAATTGATTCATTTAGTCAAGCATAGCATTCACATTTGCTGTCATTAACTATTACCGTTTAACATTTAATTGACTGGTGTATTTCATAAAACTTCTAATAAAACTGCCGCAGAAGATAGTAGCCATTTCTATCTCCTCCCGCCAACAAGCTAGTGAAAAAACGTTAATCGTTTTACAATTGGATACTATCTCATGGCATAGAAATCGATGGACATTCGGTGAAAAGTGGCATAATTTGTCATTTGTTTTCGTAATATTCGTGAGATATCGTTCCGCATATGAAACTGGCACATTAAAAAAATGAATTTTTATAATCCTTTTCACCCAATTCGTTACGCTCACCATTCAAAAAATTAACAATTTTATAAATAAATATTATTTCCGCCATGTAGTTCAGAATACGAATTTCTAATGCTGTAAGTTCGTAAGCTTAATTAAGTTGAAACGGGGAAAAATGTTACGCATTTATATTTTAAATATTTGACTTCGTCATAAGCGTCAATGATTAGCACATTTTCAAACAAGCGGCTAAAAATAGAGAACATAAATGTATGCAGCGACGAGAGGAGTCAATAGGACCTGATGTTTATCTGCGCAACGTATTTGGGTTGCATTCCCCATTGGAACAATAGGAAGTTCATGAATGTGTTTAGTCAGCATGTAGTACTTGAAACGATCAAATAACCAGTCTTGTCGAAAGTTTTGGTTACAACCCCACAGTAAGATATGATATAACGATAACCAATTGCCCGGACACAAACAACATGGGGTAGAGAGAATGAATGAACTGCTTCACCTCATTATGCCGGGCTGATTGCTCTTCTTCAATGTTATTCTTAAGTCTTTGCAAGCACTTTTCAGATCCCCTCTCTGCATTCCCTTTCTACATAGACTTGCATGTAGTACGCACTCTTAATATTATATATACTCGTATATACTTAATAGTGTGTACTTGATAACCAAATAGTAACAGTAAAGCAGTATATCGTTCACCCGATATGCGAAACTTCCGAAGTTTTAGCCCTTTCAAGGTAAACCATTATGAAGGACATTCAAAATGAATCCAATTAAACTGATTTAATATCAAACAATGGCAGTAGAGTGCACGTCATTTAATTGGATGATTTTCATACGCCGATATTGGAATTCTGAGTCAATAAAATTTAATTCAAATAACACCAATGAGGGCACAACACAATCGCTCTTATCATTATGCAGTTAACAAGATAACCCCATTCTTTAAATCATCTAACGCACTCAACCTTTTTTACATTTTTAATGAAGTAAAATTGTAAAAAAAATTTCCCTTGTTAAAAGGTTCGGCCACAGTCGTAATTTACGTCTAACCGGACGCTGGTGCACTTCCAACACCTACCTTGGATAGAGGTAAATTGTGGGAATCGAAACGTTTAGCCCGCGGGGTCCTAGGCGGAAAATTATGGTGAAATGCACTATACTACAATAGTTTGAAAATGTATAGCTTATTATTTGCGTTGAAAATTGTTAAGATAATTACGATAATATACTCGGAAGACTTGTCTTGAAGAAGAAGTTTTGCGAAGATTTAAAATAACTTGCTTGGCTATGGTGTGTGAATTCACTCTTTTAAGGTACCCAGGGGGTTCCTTAAAATATTCTCGTAGGTGTTAAGGTACTTCACTTTAAGAAGAGCTGGAAAGGCTCACAGGCATCACTCGGATTTGAACCCGGACTCACGGCACATTTATGGACGTTCTACCTTCCAGGATACTTAATTGACTAAAATTTAAGATAAATAGGTCATTCGCAATGAAGTTTAATTATATTATTTATGCGTCAAGCGCCTTTTCGGTTTTCACTGAAACATCGAAGTCAACCAGAAATTTCAATATCAAACTCTTCCAAATGGATGGAATATGCCTAAAGACGTGACGATTCTGAAGTTTTTTCTCGTATTAGTTTATTTTTCTTAAACCATTGAAAGGTGATCTTACTTTAAATGAGGGTAAACTGTTAATGAATCCGAGGGTCTGACAACACAACTTCAGCCTCTACCAGGATTTTTCTTTCTCTGTCTCAAAAGCATAAACCCATCTTCGCTGTCGGAAGAAACATTTTTCTGGTTACAACTGATTTTCATGAAGAATCAGGGACAACACAACTGAATTTTATATTCGTCGCTGCCGAATCAGCAGTGGCAGGAGATGTCATTTGACGTTTGGGTAAGTCACCGCTACCGCTTACATCCGTGTCGTAAGGCACCTCGACAAAGACTTGAAACGTATCGTCTAATGGCTGTCTTTACTGTACGCCTCACAATATAACGTGTGCTGCACATTTTGAATGAGTGGGCTCCCAGGTATTCTTTGCCATACTCCCTCGCTATTAAAGCGCACATAAAAAGCGTGAAAGGGCCCGCAGGTTGGCGCCACTTACGAGTTTTTTAAGAGGATATTTACGGCACCGAGGTGTGAGGTCTCTCACTTTCGGCTCCAAAGGATTCTTGGGGCGTTAAAATGCCCCAATTCTTCAGCTTTAGTGAAAAATTAAGGCCCCGTAAAATGAAGGGGTCGGCAACATCTTACAAAATGCCGCGATTGGAGGTTTTCGAGTAGCTTTTAACATTCTCAACCCACAACTGCTAAGGGTTTTCCTGGGGTATTATAAAATCTATCACAATGTAAGTTAAAATTTTGCTTCGTTCCAGTAGTAACTGAGCACTATGGATGCTGAAAATTCACAATTTGGAAATGTATCACAACTAAATGTCATCAAAGTTGCTCAAATAATCGGGCATTTTAGGAAGGTATCGTTTTATTCATTAGATAGCAATATTTCAAATAAATAGCAATTAATACATCGGAATTCCTTATTTGTTTCTTCTTCATCTAACACGTCGTTTCATTTACAATTTATTTAAGGCGTATCATAACATCCATATAACAAACAGCATCATTCCTCGCGAGCAGCCAAATCCCCTTAAATAATTATAGGCAGTTAATTTTTAATTTTGGTGAATAAATAGGATTTTACTAAGTAGTACTCCTAGAAAAGATGACTCCAGGTACTAGCAGCTATCGCATTTGTTTGAGTTTTCTTTGGTGTAATTTTGACCGCTATATGTGTGGGGAACACACCCAATATACAAGTATTTCCCAGCGTAGCAGTCTATTTCTCTGTAATATCCGGATATCATGATCGACCGATTTAGTCATCATCGTTTTACTCTTCCAGCAAGGAGGGTTGCTTGTAGCCCAGATTTCTACCCATGACACATTAATTATAGTAAAACCTGATAGCCTTTGTTTCTTGAACCCCTGCTTATTATAACTACGCCCATCTGACTTCCTTGAAGCATCTTCTTCCTAATTTCTCCCCTGTTATGTTCCAATAAATCAAACGTTTCCAAGTTTGGAACAATCCATCTGGCACTCATATTTAATATAATGCAGTGCGTGGGCTTTTCCTCTTCTACTCTTGTTTATACTTCTTCGTTCCTCACTTTATCTGTCGATTTGCTAACTAACTAATCTAATAACAGGATTCCAAGTTTTTTTCTATTATTTTATTTATTTTGCTCTTTCTATATGGCTTGACTCTCCAATGATCCATTTATCTTTTACATATTGGGCCGTACTCCCACAAATAACATAATCCGATTGTACTATTGGGGAAAAGCATTTTGTTTCAAAATAAGCCTGGTTTGTAGTCACCCCATGCCACACACCCTCGCAGTGGCTTGTAGGGTACCATGTAGATGGATGTAGATATACGATTCTTCCCATTCACGAAAGCCTTCTTAGCATGAGGTATTGTCTGCCCCGGATGTCCGTGGAACTTCTCTCATTCTTCGTAGAGCAACGTCTGCCTTGAACATCTCTTCTCCGAATTTAATTGGCGGGGGTCTTAATGCTCTCTTCGGTATTAGAAATACAGTCGGTAACGTTTCTCTAAGTCTTCATCTGAGTGCACTCTTTGTGGCTAAAAAGACTGAAGTTAATACAGTACTTTATTTAAACCATACCAGTTGGAATGGTTTAAATAAAGAGCACTGTATCAACAAATATAAAATAAATAAATATTTAAAAAACTTGTACGATTTGCCAAAAACCAGTCTTGAAAATATCCGTAGGAACTGATACCTTCAATAGCTCCCGCATTCAACACCTCCAAAATTCGCTTGTTTTTTATGCAATTCCCTCAAGCCCTCATCCTCCACCAACACGGAATCATCTCCGCCCCCCTATCACCCCAACTCCCACTCCACGCGCCGCCCCGCCTTTAGGAGTACATATTCCCGCGTCACCCCTCCCACTTCTACGTGGGCGGGATTGGTGCCAAATAAGCGGCAGCCTGCAATCGGCGCCGATCGGGAAGTGAAGCAAGTCCGTGTTAAAAGGACTCGGGACTGCTACAAGTGTTGTCCGTGGGGCGGACAGAAGAATCACAAGAGGGCGTCGTTGGCTCGCTCGCCAAGGACGACCAAGACACGGAGACAATGGAACATCGTTCAGTCACCTAGGATACACGGGAGAGTCACGAACATAGTGAGATACGGTTAAGTGGAATAATAATGACGAAAAATGAAATAAAAACGGATCATAAAACAATGTAGTAAATTCGCTCCACAAATATCTGTAACCTGAAAAATCTGACATTAATCATCTGAAAAAACTGACGCAAATGAGATGAATATGCCTGGAGGACACCTAACGAGATGAGATAGGGTTTGGTGCAATATAGGAAATACCATAATTTAGGACACTGCTCAAAAACTGATTCTTTCAAAAGAGAAGCACAGTATATTATGTGATTTGTTGAATGAACAAACATATTCAGGACATTAATATCAAAGAAATTTTGTAAAAAACTGCGTGATTTCTCCATTAATGAGTAGTAGTAGTTTTTATGGTAGGACACCGACAGCTAAGCTCATTTGCACCATTAGGGATGGATAGGAATGAAAGGGTGGAGAGAAACCCTACGTCGGCCTACCCTGCCTAGCCTACTCTTGTCGAAAGGCGCCAAGGGGTCCGCAGTTTAACCTCCCATCCGACGGACGCCGCACTCACTCGTAGAAGTACTATCCTCAAGTAGGAATCGGGATATCACAGAAAAATATTTTTTGTCCCCAGGATTTGAACCCGGGCCCTCTCGGTAGGGAGCCTGTGCGTTAGCCACCGCACCATTCCGATCCCCTGCATTAATGAAGAAGACTAAATGGCAGAATATTAAATTAATTTGCAAGTAGGAAATTCACATAAATACATATTGATTGAGGTCAGGTCGAGCCTTCCTCCATGGAAATCATAATGAGCTGAATAATGTCAATATCTTAAAAAATAGTTAGTATTATTGAGAATGGAAAAAGATAACTGAATTTTAATTAGTGCACAATATTTGAATATCATTTTCATGCAGATAAGCAAACCAGGAAGTGCTAGATATGGTGGAGAAGAGGGGATTGTTGGGAGAAATCCAGAGGAGGCAGGAAAGATGAATGCACAGCATTTGATTGCCAATGATAGGTTGAAGACTGTGATAGAAGAGAGGGTGTTAGGCAAACGAGAAAGGGGTAGAAGTGGGATAGCGATATTAGACGGAATGAAGGGAGGAAGGAAGTATTCCCTTCTATTCCCCCAATATGCCCCTTTTCATCTCCATATGCGGAGATCAAGGAGGCTGATTGTAATATTGGATGTAAGGTTGTATTTTGTAGAGAGAGGCAGGGAAATTGTTGCTGTGCGTTTGGTACGTATAGCTTTTATCCATCCAAAACCTACATCTACCAGCAGCCTACCAATAATAATTTGGATTTGAGGCATTCGTCAAGATCCACTTTCAGTCTTTTCAAGGTAACACATGGAGTTTCTGTTTCCAAGAATTGTATTTCAGGTACTTAAGTATGAAGTGCGTCTTAAGGTAATAATGGTATATAACAATCATATCTGTTCATTTGGATCGGGAGCCATATTAGTGTAAAATCTTGTCTAAGTAGTTTTATCCAGATTGGATAAATAAGTTCAAAGAGGCACTTAGGTAGACGCTTGGGAGATACTGAATTGCCCTAAACAGGCTTTATTAACGTTGATCCATTTTATACATTGCACATCCCTCCGCTCGCAAGAAATTAAACGGAGTTCATATTAATCAGATCTACTGACGGTTAAAAATTATTAAGACGCTAGGGTCACTTTCTCATGTCAGAATAATTTAGAAAATGAACCAGAAACGTGCTGGATCGTGTCCAAGACATTTATTTCCATGTAGTCTCCCTCGTACACTGCCCTCATCTCCCTCTTGGTATTTCCAATTACTTGGTCCCATTTACTTGAAACCTTTTAACCTCACAGTCACCTCTACCGTTTTCCTGGTAAAAGTTGGCGAATACAGGTTTTAGTAATTTAGTAAATGATTATAATTGGTTGCTTCCGGTAGCTGCTACGTCTTCATCTATATTGACACTTCTGCAAGATGCCAAGAATAAACTCCATAATATATACCCATCTCGACCGTTGCATGTCTAGTCATGAGGAAGACACATATTTTCCTTGTTGGCGGAATAATTTATGAAGATGACTCCACCATCTCCCACACTGTCCTTGACCTTCAGACGCAAAGAGGACCGCAAAAGGCGCTATAGGGGCTGTAGATGTTAGGACGATGCTGGGGGCAGGGAGTTACTGAACATAAAAATCCGAAAGGGGAAAGGAAATATGAATATGTAAGGTTTTCGTAGGATGCAGAGGCATACGGAGCGATAGTTACACAGTTGTTTACTAAGGGTTAGGGAGAGTATACGTAACGCGGAATAGCTGCGGTACAGAACGAAAACCGGGGTGTGAGGTAACAAGAAAAGATGAAAATAAAAGTAGGTTGGTAAAAATTAAAGCAGATTAGATAACCTTTTGATTTGGAAACACTGCCATCAATTTGAACAACTGCCCGGTAGCCGATGCACATTCAGGTCATAATTTAGTGGTTATAAATGCATTTTAAAATGTAAAAGAATGGGATGGGTAGGAATGTGGGAAGGTGGATGGTAGAAACATTTAAAGGGAATAAAAAATGAAAAGAAGCGAAAACCAAGATGCACTTAAATACAATGTAAGAGTGGAAATCAAGGTGTAGAGGTAATATGGGTAGATTTCGAAAAAAGAGAATCACAAAAAATGGCAATAACGGTATCTCAATAGGAAAAAATGTTTGGTAAGGCATGGATCACATGAGAGATGATAAGAAGAATGGAAGTGCGAAAAAATTAGAAAAACCTTAACACTGGGTTAAGTATAATAAGGGAAGGGAAAAAATATGGACATTAATCAAGAAAAAATAGGGCTAAGGACGTTAACATGACACAGAAACAATTCACGTACTGGGAAAAGTATAAGAAACTGAAATTGTTCTTAGGATTTAAAAAATGCCTAACTACCATGTAAAATATTTCACATATACAACCAAACACATTACAAAAGGTTATTTGTGGTCGAATAAAGTGATTTATGGGATGTAAAAATGATTAGTAGAACACATTTACAGCATATTTGGAATTGGAATCTGACGTAGTTGAAGATAATTTAAAATCTAGATAACGAGGCTTGAGGAATGCTACAATTATTAGCAGCATTCTACATGGTTAGGGTAGATTTTTGATAGATCTTGGCACAACATAGAACCCCTTAATGACATTACACAAAATATTCTTAAACCCTATATTTCAACTACAAAAAAAAACATTTTTTAGCCTGTATACTATTTACCTCAATTAATTCTATCCAAAATGCCTATTCTTTTCTCCCTCCTCCTCGCTTTCCAGGCGTTCTCTCCTCTATCACTATCTTCAGCGTCCCATTGTCTCCCAGTATATCTTGCGTCTACCTGTCCTCTCTTCTACTAATGGCCATCTCCCTTCCCCTACCATGCATAGAACTTAATCATTGGTTTTCCTTTCCGTTCAATTTATTATTTATACTCTTTTACACACATCTTAAGAGCCTAAAAAAGATTTATGTTTTACCCGCCGTATCTCTATTGTGTAAACGGATTTACCTGTCTAAAAAACCGGACAGTTCCTTCATATTTCTGTATAGTTCCCATTATACCCAGTCGGTGTTAACTTTTCACATCCTCCGCGTTTTTTTCATCAAATTACCTTTGCAACATTAATCTCTCGCCTCAGCTCTTTGATTTGTTCTTTGTTCTTCCTTCTTTTTCTGTGTTCACATCCTTCCAGTATCTTCCTTCTTCCTAATTATATATTTTGTGATGACAGGCTTCCTAAACCAGTTCCTATTTACCGTTCACATTGTTTTGTTTCCGACTTCTTCAATTCTCTGTTTGAGATATTCCCAACTTTCTTCTACTGAGCTCGTCCCGTTATCCTCTGAATTTTATCAACTGTCTCCTTTCCGCCGCAGTTAAATCTCCTATTTTCAATTTTCTTATACGCACATCTTCCCTTTCACTTTTTCTTAAATTTAAAATTACACTTCATAAGTACCAAATTGTGATCCGAAGCGGCATAAGCTCCCAGGAAACTAAGGGTTGATCACGCTCTCCCGAAATCTATGCGTAACAATAATTTAAAATAACTGATCTTGCAACCCACTATAGCCCCGGAATTAACCACTCGTACTTACGCTGCCTTTGGTGGGTAAAGCGGTTGTCAGTTATGGATAAGTATTTTTTCCGCATTACTCTATAGAGCTTCCAATGCTAGATAGCGAGTTAGAACACCGTTTGGGAAAATAAAGGCAGACAATGCAGTGGGAATAGAAAAATTCATCCACCCAATTATCAGAGTTTAATAAAATGTAAGGAGATTCCTTGGATTTATTTGTAAATGTCACACGCCATAAATGTAGCTGTGAGAACCACCAATAGAAGAGTGATTAATAAGAAAATTCATTTTGGACAAGGAAAGAAAAGTAGTACGCGTCACAATTTCTATAATGACTACATTGGCTCAAAATAATGTGAAATATATGCAAGATATTTTTGTTTTCTCGACGTTTTTGAAAAGATTTCCGACTAACTAAATGAAAGAATTGTAGAACATAGGAATACACTGGGGGGATAGGTGACTCATTTGAAACTATACGAATCAGACAGCACAAACAAATGTAGCGGAGGGAACATCTGGCTGGTTAGTGATATGCAGGGTATAAGACATACCTGTAGTTCTCCGATGCGGTCATTTTTTAATTTGCATACAGAGACGAATACTACACAACATGAGCCAATTTTTTAGTGGTACTCCGGAATTCAGTATTGTTTGGAGAAAACTTCACAGGGTAGTCCACAGTCATAAGATTCAAAGTTAACTATGGGGCCCATTGGAGCCTCAATAATGACGGAGGTACCTCTCGTTCCGCAGATTCCTCAAATCACAATCCATTGGCACAAATAGCTCTCTTGATCTTAATATACATCATGTACAATGGTATAAATGACCTCAGTTGTCCGTAGGATTCTCTAAAACCCCGTGATTTTCGTTGAAATCAATGAAAATTTTCACCCTTCAGCATAATGCAGTGGTGAAAACAGAAACATCACATCGCATATTATGCCATCTGAAAGAATTTACGAATTGGATCTTTCGTTTTATAGGTCACCCAGTATGTAGGTGGAGTAGCACACATGTTCGTGAAATGAATTGAAGACTAATGTGTCATATTTCTAAAAGAATTATTGCATCTCCTTGACACAATAAGGCTTTAACTTGGAAATGGCATTAATTTAATTGTCAGTAGCCATGCCATCTGCATTGCCTAGTTAAAAATAAGTACACGAATTATCACTTTTAAAATGTCCAAGGAGTGCCACCGTAACCATGCATATAAACATTTCAGCCTCTATAACTCATACAGTGAAGTGAGCTTAAGAGCGGGATCTACCTCCGAGAATGCAGGAGTATGAGTTTCTGCAGAGCTCCATCGGCGCTTCAAAGCTTCGGGTGCGGTCCTCGAGTGTAAAGGCTGGGGTAAAAGACGGAAAAACCATAAAGAAGGGTGAGATGTCGGCCCTCTATTTGATGCTTCTTTCCAACAACTGGATGCCCACGGGCGGGCAGAAACCATCTTCCTTTTCGCCGCGGTGAACTTTCCCCCAAAAGATTATAGGGACCACCCCTAGGACGCGATCCGCTTATAGCTTCCGTTCGGGAAAAAAATCTATTTTTGAGGCGTTCTTTTCCAGCAGAAGCCCAGACGATATGTATATATTGCGAGGTACCCGTTATGAATGAGTTGGACTTACGTATCGATGGCCATTAATAAGGTCTGCGTGTTTCCCTCAGGTTTTTTCAAATGAGAGGCCGCCAAGAATGCTTACATTTTTTGCGTCAAGGCAAAAGCTCTTCACGTGGAACTATTAAACCTGGAAAGGATACTATTGCTCTCAATAGTTATGGCTTTAAAAGGTAATGGTGCTGGCTTCTCGACTTCAGCATATGAAAGTTTAAGTGTAATTGAAACTTTTCCTCTGCATGCATCCGTTTAAAATTAGATTCCTTGAATAATATACCCTGAGCAGTGCAATAATGTGGCAAAACATGCCCTCCTTTACGAATTGATTTGCGAACTCTCAGGGGGTGGTCATAGTTCGTTTTACGAGTGCGTCGCAGTAAATACTTAGTTTTTTCAAAATAAATGATGATTTATGACAAACATCAACACGTCTGATGTCTGTGCCTTCATTTCAATTTTTGCACGAAAAGAACATGCTCAAGAGGCATCTCTAGAGTTCTGATCTGATCAAATCAATCTGAAGTTCGGACCACTCTATAATTATTCGCGTCCTATCCAACATGCGTACCAAAGGAAAAATTACCGGCCGAATAAGATTTAATCTCGAAATCAGAAGGTATTAATGCGAAAAATTATCCCTTTCACCTTTAAATATCATTTTGTAAAAAATATCAATTTCATTTTCCAAAAGATAAAATTTTTGATACGTAGAATACGTAAATAATTACTAACGTGCATATTATGGCCAGCAATGTCTGGTGTCATGACTCGACTCATTGAACAATATCTCGCCATCTTTCGCAATAAACGCCGGCACTGTCCCATTCAACTTTGATTCAATAACTTCCTATGGATCTGTCAAACCTATATGGTTTTTTAACGCTAAATAACTGCAATTACTGCAATTCGAAGCCACTAAAAAGCGTTAAGTCCATAATCCGACTTGAAGTTAATAATTAAAAGAAATTAATTCATGATAACTCTTCATATTAGTCTCATTTGAAACAAAATATTTCTTTTTCATTTTCAACTTTTAATGAAAATATTAGGCGATAACCTTTTTTTTTAATACTAGTCTAAGTTAAATATTTCGCATTGCATTTTCAATCAGATTTGTTCAGAATACTTTAAGGTGTATTCCGAAACTGCTTAATTCCTTAGAAATATTTTACACGACAAATTACTAGAGACAATATACTTCGAAAGATAATGTACTTATGGAAAATTCCCCATGTAATACATACAAGGAGTAAAAATTAATTCCCTAAGCGTGTAACCAAAATTTAGCCTAGTTCTATTTCCGATTGCTTAAATCCCTGATTGGTCGTATTCAGAGAGCGCTCGGTATCCGATTTTGACTATTAAATCTCTTCATTAAATTTCTCAAAGCTCACTTTGTCAATATTTGAAGAAAATCGAATAATGATAATGACTTTGTCATCGTGATTATGATATCTCTGTTGGTAGAGCCCTATTGACGCAACAGGGAATGGATGAAGACCTCCAGGGAACTTTATTTTACACAGCTATTACGCGGGCATTACTTATTCACATTCAAATAAAAAATTAACAAATGGTTCGTATTGTAATGGCAATCCAGTATTCTCTGACATAATTCTTGTCTTGAATTCTGGGATTTACAGGATTCCTCGAACGAGACTGACGAGAGTGTGGATGGGAACTTTTGGAGGTTTTGGTTTCATATTTATTTCACTCGTGATAGTCTTCTTATCTCCGTGTTTTTCTATACTGATAATAAGAACTGTTATTTATTTTTCGTTTTCCCGCGGTGTCACTCTTCGTAGTAGTAGTAGTTTTGAGGGGAGGCGACCGACAGCTAAGGTCATTTGCGCCATAGGGGATGGATAGGAAAGGATGAAGGGTGGAGAGAAACCCGGCGTCGGCATTAGCCTACTCTTTACGAAAGGCGCCAAGGGGTCCGCAGCTTAACGTCCCATCCGACGGACGCCGTACTCACTCAAAGTGCTCTCCACAAAGCACCTCAAGTAGGGATCGAGATACCTCTGAAAAATATTCAACACCGCCGGGATTTGAACCCGCGCCCTCAGGGTGGGAAGCCAGTACGTTAGCCCCCGCACCATCTCGATCCCCCGTCACTCTTCGTCTTTTCCTCGTCTGAATAATAATAAATTATATCTAATGTATTCATCTTCTTAATCAATATGTAACTAACCTTAATTTAGAAAGGTAAATAGTATTCCTCATCACGACACGATCAGTTCAGTCGAAATGATTGGCTTTATATAGCGCAGTGTATACAAGTATACCATCGCCTAATCATATTTAAAAAATGAGATTGGGCGCAATATAGAGTTACAGCACTGATGTACAAGAAAACAGTACATATCTGTAGTAGAATGAAATATTTACAAGTTACCGTTGCCGCAGTAACTTCAGCCCACACATAAGAGTCAATACGGATTTTAAATGTCATTGAGAAAGGACTTCAGCTGCCACTCTACGTTCACCTCAAAGACTCAACACCTCTTTTCATATTAAAATCAATACCCGCCACAGGAATGGGGAATAGAATATTTTTTTTATTATAACTGGGCAAGACATCATTCGTAACGGTAAATGTACATTTTTAAATACTAATATGTACACGCTGAGTTTTTCTCATGCTAACCGAAACACGGCAGATATTGCACAAGTTTCTTTGCGACAAGTCTGATAGGTGGGTACAATCCAGATTTTTTACATGACCCTTTAAAAACCAGAGACTTATATACAGGGCTACACTTTTAGAACTAAATTAATTCTTTTTTATATGGTACATCTAGAGTACGCCTCATATGCTGGGCTCAAAAGAGTCAAAACACATTCAAGTGAATATGGAAGCGTGAAATAAAAAATAAATGGAATTTATTGCCTAACAAAAATACTTTTTATGCGTCATGGCTGCCTTAAGACGAGAAAGTGAAATAGAAGACCTGAAAAAATACCTCATCTGATTTCTTATTTAATAGTCTCTCCTTGAACAATCTCCAACGCCTATATCCAACAAATATACATCTATACTCGGGGGCCGAGACTTTGATGAGACTCGTATCACGGCATGATAGCCGCGAGATCGTAAAACGTTCTCCGGCACTCGGGATGGTAGCATGAGCTTACTGTGAGAGGAAGTTCCGTTAGCACCTCGCATCCATTCCGAGAGCTGATGAATTGCCATTCCTCAGCTATTTTTTATTTATACACATACTTGACGAAGCATATGCCTCCCCGCTTCAACAGTCACTTCAGATGGAGTGAAAGGAGTGCTTATGGACCGCGGCATAGTGCCCAATTTGCATTTCAAGTAACGTTGTCATTTAGTTCATTAAGTAGAAATTTAGCTATGATAAGTTTTACTTAACTTTCGAAATTTCGCCTCGTAGGTTCTAGAAATGACTGAAGGATTTTTCGCTCAGAATAAAAACTAATAAAGCTACATTAAGAAATATTATAAGTGTCCATATTTCGGTTAGTAACTATTGATGAAAAGAATTTAATGATAGACTGAAATCAATTTTCAAACTATGAGGCGTTATGCCCGCATGAATTATGGTTATTTCATTGCCAGAAAATAAGGAATATTACATAATTGAAGCACCAATATTCAAGGAGCACTTTCAAACCTTTCATTCAAATACCTTTCCCATTTCTTTACTTTTTTTCCATGACTGGCGGTTTCGCGGTTGCACCCACTGCCATAAGCCTATTGATGTCTTTCATAATGTAAATTTAGTTGAAATGGATGTTGTTATGGATCTTTAATCCTCCATTTTTTAATTAATTATTTATTTTCGTGGGTATATTTAAGGGATGACTTCTAGTGAAATTTTGAACGCCTATTTCCCTATCTATTTTCAATGCTCATATGCTTCTCTTGATTGACACTGACGAGGGTTTATCATTCTCTGTGAACTATGATCATGCAAGATGATTTTCGGCAGAGAAACGACAATATGCTGAACTAACAAAAAATTATTGTGAAATGTTTTATTCAAGTAAGCTAATAAACTAATGAAGAATGCTATAAACCCCCGAAAACAATTATGTAGGCTAACAAGAGCCAAAACCTTCTCTACATCTTACATTATTTATTATTTCGCTGGAGATTTATCTATAGGGATAAATGCACATCAAAGCTTACATTTACAGGTATTAAGTTTCACATAAAACTTTCCTAAAAATAGTAGTAGGTTTAAAAACCACATAGAGTAAAATGCAACAGTTTCAAACTGTATAAATCATTCGCAATGCCCTGAATACCTCGATGTCTGACCGAGTGCTACAACAAGTTAAGCTACCGAGGCGCCTTCCTTTACACTTTGAAATAGTTACATTGTAATGCTCATTAGCGGATGACTCAGTTAAAAGTTACTGTCAAGGCATCTTCCGCAGTTTCTTTGAACAAAGTACACAAATTTTTATTAGGATTAACACAAAAATATTTCCATTTTTCTCTAATTTTATCGCATCAAAGTACACTAACACAATATCCATAACAAATTCATAAGTTTGGAAATTTTATTTTCCACAATTTACGACTCGTTTGTCGTGTTAGACCTTCAAACTAAATGGTGTAAATGGCAAAATTCGAATTCAACCATATGAAACATTCTACCTATTAGCTGACGACTCCCCGTTACAAATTCAACTATACACAAACTCCTGAAAATTATGACGCTCCCGGACACAAAATATTTGACGCTTGGTTTCAACAAGAGCAAAAAAATCAACAAGTACAAATTGAATTTAATCTCCCAGGAGACATAAAGAAAAACGGCGCCAAAGATGGAGCGACGTGAACATCGAGGATGACGGTTTTTCGGCGAGTGAGCCGCCACCACGGGCCGAGGGAGCCGAGTGCGACCATTAACGAGCGTGTATTTCAACCCCCTGACAACTGCTTGGCGCCCTGCGGGAGCCGAATATATTGCCGGCTTTCCCTCAGATCGTGTCGGTTTTCTCGCATACTGACCGACTCTAAATCACATTTACCGAGGGCTCTGTTCAGGAAGTCGGTGGTTTTCCCACAGTTGGCAACGAGCTACCAAGTCGGCGACACAGACAGCGGCGCTGACAAAATTACGGCCGGGAGTCCCACAAGCATTTGAATGAGACGGAACTGGCTTCCTTAAAATCCTGTCGAAGGCACAGGTGGAATTGACGGCCTGAGACGTGTCCTTGCCGGGGAATCACACCAAACCATAATCCCCAGAGCGGCATTCCTAAATCTATTTCAGGTGATGATCTTTGCCATACCCAATGCACTTGTTTACTTTCAAATTTCATTCTTTAGTTTTTCAATAGGAACAATGCTAATTACATCCCTTCATTCGCTCCTAGCATCTTTCAGGGGACACCCGCATTATTCCAATTTCATCTTCATTCCATTAATTCCGATGCTTTTCGTGGAGTTGTTGGTTAATTGTGCTCCTCAACTTGTTCCCCCGGGATAATCTCATTAACCAAGATTCTTAACTAACATCACTCCTCTCCATTAAAGTGACAACCTTACGTTTCTATTGCGGTTCTTATCTCACTATCGAACATTAGCCGCAACAGTTTAAACATTTTTAATACTCCCATGAATTATACTAAAAATACATCAGATATGAGGTTTCTGAATCATTAAGCGCTAGCCATTTAGTCCACATTACAATTAGCCTATCTGTAGAATAGTGAAATTGAAAATAACTCTTAAGTCTTTCTTAAACCCATTAAAAACTATTTTTACATTGGGCACATCATCATTTTGACATATATTATCACATCACAGTATCCACACCTGTACATTCTGGCAATGCTCTTTCCAGCACAAAATGTTTAAGTGAAATAAGGGAATATATTTAGAGCGCGGCTGTTGCCAAAATGTTTGCAATGAATATTTTTTAAATATGTTTTTCAGTAGTACAGCTACATAATGTTTAACTGTGCGAGGGAAAATTTAGATCTTGAGACTACCTGATCGAGTGCCGATTGCCCACTGAAGAATATTTTTGGACCTGCCGATATAAGGCGAGACTGTTTTCTTGAATTGTTTTCTGCATTTAGCAAATTGATTCGTACAACTAATAACTTTGTAATCAGCAAGTTCTAGAATTAAGTCTTCAGGTCCATGGAGGCCCCGTAGATTCTAAATTCCTCTTTAGCTGTGGACTGTGTGACAATTTGTGCTCCTTCAGAGATGTTTTCCTAGAACCGGAAAAGATTCCATGTTGATTTGTCTAAATTTTTGGCTCAGTGCTTGATGGAATGGTTTCCAAATTTTCTTCGCTTACTTGATAAGACGAATGATCTAACTAACACGAAATATAATTTGTCTTCGATATTTCATCGCCATCATGTCGAATGTTTGCCACAAATATTAATCTCCTTCAAATCGGTATCATATATTTGACTACTGGGTTTTTCCGAAGTCCATGTAACGGCAACACGAAGGCTTTTAAAATTGCAGTATTAGATGATAATTCGACCATTTACATTTTAAATTCGTTGGAAAGTAAACTCATCTAAAAGTTAAATCAAAGTAATATATTTTAAAATCTGTCATGTTAGAAAGGATGCCATTGCATTATTCTAAGGATGTCATTGCATAGGAAATGAATTAGTATAAAACAGTTGGCCTTATAGCAGCGCAAACAATAAAAAATTTGACTATACGCCGTAAAACTTGTGACTATAAATCTTTAAAAACTTCCCACTTTTGGAGGAAATTACATAAATCTGCGCTATTCCTAAATCATTTTCTAGCGTCTGTTGGGCTCATGTTTCCATATTTAAAAATTCATCGGCCTGTGGTGTCCGGCAAATCAAATTCCTTCCGAATAATAATCGGGCAGTTCGTTATATGATATCCAGGGGCGCAGAAAGCGGTAGATTATCACGGTGGTGGTCTAAACGAAGGCATTAGCAAACAGACTGAGCATCATGGGGTCTACACAAAAGAATGTGTTCAAACTTCTAAATCATCTCTACCGGAAATTAATTCTTACAGAATAATAAATCCTACACCGTTTTAACTTTTGTCTTCCTGGATAATTTTAAAACTCAGTCTGTCCTCTAGTTTGCGTAAAGCCACGGCAACAAAGCACTGAATAAAATTCTAAGGTTTGAAAAATTCTTAGGAAAGAACGTAGCGTTTCAAGTCTTCTTTCCTAAGAATTTTCATCCGTCTGGACTTCCTCAAAGTATCGGCCTCAAATATTAACTACATTAATTCCTTAAAAATGATTCTATGATGCTTAAAATTTTTCATAAGGCCATCACTGCCTATTAGCAACACCATAGACAAACTAGAGGACTAACTATAATAAACAATAAATGTAACAACTTAATTTAATTCAATTTCCCAATCGATCTGGATAAATTTAGTTGCGTATTTTAAACATACTAAGTAAAAATACTTTATATATCATCATTAATACAACCTTATATCGGAAGGCGATGTTAAGAAATATCATAAAATATTCCATATTTCCAAATAAAAATCTTAATAATTAGCGACAAAAATACACGATACAATAAAGTAGTATTAAGGGAGCCCAATTAATTCGTTCAGAGCTCACGATTTCGGTAACAGGAACCGAAAAACAGGATCATAAATTGTGCCCTTGGTAAAGCTGGTAAATTTCTTGAGAACGGGAGAAGGCTTGACGAAGTCAGATATTCTACGTCATGAAAATTTATATTATATGTACCTCATAGCAACACGTAAGTCGTACATCTGGCAGCTTACTCACGACATGTTCCTGGATAATATTACACACTCCCTTTTTCTCGACTTAAATAAACAGTTTTTCCAAAAAAAACCTCATTGCGATTTACTCGATAATTGCTGCCTACTGTTTACACGAACCAGCACTTGTTTACTCCCCTCACCTACTGATTGCAATTTTCCTCTCACGTCGCTCTAAACTCTCTCGAAAATCACTAAGTCACTGGATTAGCTAACCGAAAACCTCTGTCATTTTAAAAAGGATGACGTTAGGCGTCTTTAATATTCACCCTGGCATAGACTTGATTCTCAGCACGTGACCGACATTAAAAATAAAGTGACCACGTGACCGTCTAGCGAATCATAAATATTGGGAGATGAGCAAAAAGAAATAACGGAGTAAGTGACATTAAAGAGACGACAGTGGACATCCTTAAAAGGAACGGGCATTAACTCCCCCACCCAGCGGGAAGATGGCAAACGCCTTCCCTCCTTATCTACAGCAAGAATCTTACGCCTCCGCGACAAAGAGACCACACGCATCGGTACGAAATGGGCATCTGTCAATCGGATCGCACGTCTGATTTGAAAGAACTTCAAAACTAAAACGAGGAAAGTGCGTTAAATAAAAGGTGCCTGACGAAGTTTTTATTCGCCTCCATTCTCTTCCCCGCCCGTGAGGCTTTTTCTTGCGCGCAGGCTTTTCCTCCCCCGTTAAGCACGGATCTGGTGGGACGGGCTGGGAATGAGTTGGCCAACGAGCAGACACACGTTTTTTTTTCTCTCGTCTCAGATGTTTGTGATGTCTTTGGCTGTGAAACTCTGGGCGAAAAAATAGCAGGAAACACAACCGGGTACTTTGAAAACTGATTCTGATGGAGGAAGCTCGACAATGAATCCCATGAATGAGGGAGTTCATACAATTTTATGAAAAATTTGGTCAGTGAAAGAGAAAATAATTAATTTGGCAAAAAGTACAGGTCCTACCGAGCTTATTTTAAAAAAATTGGGAGCGGTGTATTCGAAGGAAAAACCCAAATTATGGCACTTCAATATTGCATTTTATGTGTAATCATTACGCTTGGTAAACTTCTACATTAATACCTGCGAGTTTTATGTATTAAGAGCTAGTTCAATATTTGTAAAATCCCCTCTTCAAGACTTCAATAAAAATTGAACAGTACGAGGGTGACCTAAATTCCATTCGGTATTGATCCCTCATTTACGAAAGATTCCTGAAATGAGAATTGTTCACGTTCATCTTCAACCAAGTTCATTTTCACAAGAATAAAAGGACTGTATTGATATAAAAGCTGCAAGGAGGCGTAAGAGATGCCTTGTCCTCACATTCATATACCAACAAGCCCCTTTCCCCGCCAACCAAATGCTTTTTAAGAGTTGCACAAAAATTAAGTGAAAAAATCACGTCCGAACATGAGACGTTATAGGAGGATCACGCATCAGTGATTTCATATTAGGTACGTGTCCCGGAGATGATCTACAAATATTCAATTATTATTTCTTTAAGATCCTCTATCATCTTTTTATGAAAGTAATCAAAATTTTAAAATACTGCATATAAAAACGGCCGTAATATCTTGTCAAAATACACGTATTTCGTCTAGTGGTAGCAGTGCATACCAATACTTTGGGAATAAGCTTTATGACGGCTGAGTTAACAAGACAGACGGCACGCATGGCCTGTCCCTCATGGACTCCTACAAATCATCTAATGGCACTGATTTATTCATAATAATACAAATTTGCAGAATAATGACTAAAAATCTTTTAAAATAATGAAAAAACTTTTAAAATACGTCAAGAATTCCATAATTTTCTAGGGGTTGACGGAGAATGGGAGATTCATAGGTTATTGACGTTGGCTTAACTTTTTGAAAACGCTTTACAATAATCAAAACAAAACTTAAAAATTCAACACAAGTTTTTATAAGCCTGGGTGTATGAGTTCCGTTCAGTCTGTAAACGAATATCACCGAAGGTCATTCTCAATTGGTTCTAAAAATGAAACGCGCAGCTCACCGAAGATTTCCAAAAAAGAAAAAATTTAGAATATTGTTCGATTACTGAGGCCATAGAAAAATCCATTGATTCCAATTACTATCCACTCTCTCTCTTTCTACCAGTTTCCATAATTCTTCGGTAATTCGAAGATTATTCGAAGAAGAGGAATTATCAGCAATGAAAATCAGTCATGCCCAGAAACATAATGTGAAAAAACCCAAATTTAGTATACATGGAATTTTTAAGGCATTTTCTAAATGGTCAATTTTTTTGCAGAAGCCTCATTGATTGCAGCTTGACAAAAATGTGATAGTAAAAACGTTACTCTAGAAATGGCTAATATGGCTATCTTTTCCATCATTGAAATCTTTTCCCACTCACATATTAATATTAAATATTAATACAACAATACGTCCGCTTAAATGCATTAAACAATTTCCGAAAATTTAATTTTTTTATACTTATGCTTCCCGGGTGTTGATTTTAGAGATATTTTAATTTTTCTCGCCAAATGCTTCGTAGTGGACATCTGACTGAAATTTCATCCTATTTTCCTGAAGGAGCTTTCTCTTTTAACCCCAACAAATTTCGAATACCTAGAAATGGGTACATTTTCGGACTTACGGATAAAATTTTATTGGAGTATTTTGTAAAAAAATCTTCAAACGATCAAGTCTTGAAAATCATAATTTGTTTTCTTAATTATTTATGATTGATGCTCCGCCAGCAAATTCGCCTCAGTTTAAGTCTCTGTGTAATCAAACGTGTAGTGTTATAATTACAATTTCAACTATGTAGTGTCCACAATCACTCGACTAACAAAAACCAAAAGGATTCTTTTACAATAGGTTTAACAAATTAGAATATACCATATGCTGTTTCAAATTTTCTTGCGCGTGGAGCAAATTTAGTAGCAAAAGAAACGCCACCGCTAAAAGGATCACATAAGAAACGTTATCAGGCGCTCGAATTATTGAATCAATACGGCAGAAAAAAAACACAGCTCACCATCATTTGAGCTAATGGTCTAAGTTAATATGAAATCACTCATAATTCGATGTGTAAATAAAATTTTCCTGATGGGTCATATCGGTAATAAAAACTGCGCAAGAAACATTCGGATAAATATACTCCGAATGCTACATTTTGGACTCAATGTTTTGTCGTGTCCTCAAGTTCTCGGATTCTCACCGCCCTTTTATATTATTGCTCGGTAATAACGTTACATAAAGTATAAAATTACAGCAACACACCCATACCTAAGTTGGAATGCGAACTCTTGACCTTAGGATCTCTATACAAGTGCATTAGCCTCGAGGTTAGCCCTCCCTGGTTGACGGCATCGCAAATTTTCTCAAGGAAGCAAGGAGACACTACCTTTCCAATCCCTCGTCATCCCTCATATTATACACATTTACCGTGCCGATCACCGAGGATTTTCTCTGTCTCCGCCCCTCCTCCTCCTTCCCCCACTACGCCCCCCCACTCCACTCCCACCTTGACAACTTCCCCCCTTGCCTCTTGGCAAATATTTGGAGTGTCAATCACGTCAAGAGATTGGAGTATGCGCGTGTGTGCGTGCGTCGGAGTGTGTGGAAAGAGTGGGGGGTTTCGGGTGGGTGGGAGCCGCGAGGGGAGGGGAAGGCTCGCAAACAACACGGCACGCATACCTAAGGAGTCGTACTACGCAGGGTCCTCGTGGAAGTGGGACTCATGGGACATGCGGGGAAGGGAGGGGCGAGGAGGGAACGGAGAGAAGGAGGGTGAGTGAGCGAGAGCTAAAATGTTTTACGGACCGAGGGAGGATGGGAAATCGAATAACCGGCGGGATGAGGGATAATACACGAGTGTCGTACATCGACTTTTATCGAAGTTGCCACACAAGATGAATGACGATACCGTGTTTGTTGTGGCATAGAAATGCGTTCTTGGCTTCTCACTCTTTCCCTCTAATAACCGCCCACCTCTTCAACCACCTTCTCTTTAAAAACGAAATAACTTCCACCTTCTCTGATTGGCAGACGAACGTCACGACACCCAAGTTTTCATTGAATACTTCCACATTCATAGATCATCAGACAAGCTTCACTTGGTGAGTCACTACTAACGCTGTCAGAAATATTTAAAATGTTCACAGTGCCTCTAAGACCGATTTCCCACTATCAGACATTTGGCATTTACTTTTGTGTGCACTAAGTATATTACCTAATTGAACCCTAATTAATAATTAGATACAAATAACATTGTAATGAAGATAAAATTCAATCCGAAATGATTAGGCATTGTGCATTTTCAAAATCCAGAAAATGAATTTTTTTTAGCAGTGACTTCTGCTTTCAATCACTAGCAGTCTCAAACCCACTCTTCTCTTCTCCGCCCTAATGCCGTCGGCTAGCCATTTTCATGTCTCCATGCTCTTATCTGCGGATCTTCCGTTAGGTGTCGTTGCCATTTCCTAATACATTTCCAAAGAAAGCGCATGACCTGAATGATGAGATGGATGTCGAAAATCGTCGCTGCTGGAGACCGGAAACAAACGTTAGGATCTCTCTTAACTTTGACTCATTCGCCTCCATATCACATGGCTACTCATAGAAATGCAATACTTTTCCTTGACACTTGCACAGCGGTCCCAAACAGCTTTTGTTTTTTTATAGCCATAAAATGCTTGGCTTTGCATGCTTCCTGACTGCACTATAATACGCGAAAATATCTATACCTATAAGGATTTTAATACGTTCACCTCTGTACGTCTTGCCCAACGTCATTATCCTGAAATGTTCTTTCTTTCAAATAATCGAGTGCTCTAAATCTCTTTTTCCCTATAATCACTGTTATTTCAAATCCATGATTCCCAGTGTTGGAAAACGTTTGCTGACTCTCCGGGTTAGAGGGGCATCTTATGGTTAATCGATACCAAAAGAGAACTCCCAGATGGCTAATGATTGATTAGAAAGGTATACTAGGTTAAGCACAATATATCTCCTAGGTTTCTGTAGAATCAAAAGGAGTTCTTAACTTGCTTTCATGCCTGATGATTTCTACTGACTTAACAGTACATAATATTTTAATTAAACCCAGATATTACATTTAGAAATAATAGGAAGTTAGAAGGAAAAAAATGCATCTGGTTGGGAGCTTTAGGCCACCTCAGAGGAGAGACCTGAGGTGAGGTTACCTGTCTCGAATGCTTTGACCTTTACCCATCTCTCTCCATTTCTCCACGAGTTTTTCATTTACTGCCTCCATGTTCCGTCCGAATACATAAGACGACGGCATTAAGGTATTAAGTATATACTTCAGTCATACACGCCCCTATTGATGAAATATAGTCAAAACCAAGACGAATTGCCATTTATGAGTAGTAAAATATGGTGTTCTGTAAACTCAACAAGCTGTTAAAAAATGGAAAAGGAAAAAGAATTATTTAAGCTACGAGGTGGGGAATATTTCAGATATGACCCCACCATTTTGTAAAATGAACTTCATTCCTTTTAAAAAATGCTATCGTGATTTTTTATGATGATTTCCCTATAGCATATATTGTGCATCGACCATACATTGTCATTGTACATGACGGCTTTCTCGAGAAGTCAATAGGCATAACCTTAAGTAGTAAGTGGAAAGTATCCACCTTCAACCTCCGAACTTCAACAATCAGAATCAACCAATTAATAAAAAGGAGTAAAACCTCTGGTCAAAAAATATGAGGTGGAACCTAAATTAAAACATTGATACCTCAGCAAAAATGTTACATACATACGCTTTTTAAGGATCGCTAAATTCAGTTTTATATGGAGGAAATAAAGGATAGTCAACTTTGGTTTTTGTGGAAATTTTCCGATTTTAATCGTAAAATTGATCTGCTGAGAAAAGAAAACGTTTTGAAGCTATAATTATGTTTCCCAAAGTATAAGCGAATGGCATTTTGGCGAGACCTCGTGGCGGCGGGGTAACGTCCTCGCCTGCCAACTCAGAGGTCGAAGGTTTGATTCCCTCCTAGCTGGGTTTCTTGTGGTATTGTTACTGTTGTTATGTCATTGTTAAAGGCCTGAATGCTGTTAACGGAATAATTTGAAATAAGTAAAACGACAATTGGCATTGCTATAATTAAACGAAAAAAGTAACTGATGCAGTCAAGAATAATATCATTTATTTTTAGTAATAAATATAAATAGTATCCCAATTTCTGAAAATTCCCCTGCAGCTTCAAAACAGTAGTTAATTATTATTTCCTACTCCAGTCGCAAAAATTAAGGTGCAAGGAAATACCGAGAAAAGCTATGAAAAGTATTTTACCGGAATTTACTTTCACCGCGGTAAAGGCTCAACAAAAATCATTGATGCACCTGAAACCACCATTTGACACCACATAAATAATTTTACACGGCTAAATGTGAGCCAAAGAGAGGAGTCGATCTCCGTGTTCGATCGCTAACCCCATCGTGGCGCCAGGTAGGCAAGGAGTCATAAAAATGCCATTCATAATCCTACCGATATCAACTTCAAGACATCTTAGAGACGGCTCCAGGCACGGAACACCCAGCATGAAGTTCGGCGAGCCTTGAAAATATTCAATCTGTCTGCCAGAAAAATTCAACCGCTCTTCAGATCGGCTATTCGCCACAAGAAGGCGTGGCTGGCGGTACGACGCTCGCCTTCACGATTCCAGGACACTCATTCCAAATCCAACCAAATCAGGGACATCCGCACGCCATTTTTTAAGTACGCTTACATGTAAAATATCGATTCAACCAGTTCTTCAGATCATATGGAGGTGGTTTTGAGAGGGTTGCCGGCAGTAAATAGTCTCGTATGGTTTTTTTAAATCTCATTTTTATATAATAATACGCTGAACACATAAATGTATGCATAACACATACAATTTATTAAACCTCATTTGCCTAGAGATTACCGCATTTCTCCGTGTCTCGTAAACATTTATTCCTTCCTGATATATTCTTCCAGTAAATTTGTTCGTCTGATACATTCTTTCGAGTTAAGTGTTTAAATAAGAATAATTAATAGATGATTTTCCCACCTGATTTATGCCTGTTTATCTTTGTACTTTCTTGTTTTAATGTTTCCCAAAACCACACGTCAAATGTCTTAAAATTAATGTCTCATCAGAATAATATACGATATAACAAATGGGAACATTTCATGTATGCATTTTGATATTTAGTGCCTCTATGAAAATACTACGAATTCCAATACTGTGCAGGGTATGGGCATGAATTTTGCATCACATGGATGTATCTGATTAATTTTTCTAGACCTTGTTGAGGGTAATACATATCGCTCCCCGGCATACCACGAGGTTTCGGGGTAGAGATTGAGCCCTCATTACGAGATAGCCGCGCGCGAGCAAAATAAACATTGCTTCAAACAATTCACATATAAGAGAGGGCGAAAAAATACTTTTCCCGAGCACTATATGTTCTTACAATCAAGTGAAATTTTCAGTCCGAGCGGAATTAAAACAGATATGTTAGCTAAACAATGTGTCTCGTAATTTATCATTGAGGCGGAATCGAGTTTTAGTCGCCAAAAGAATATTCAGCAATTAAATGTAATTCTATGCCAAACTATCGAAAGTATTAATCCGTTCAATCAAATATAGGGTGATTTTTGTCGTACATTTTTTTTAACAAAAGTTAGCTAACTTGTTGTTGACCTTGAAGAAACCGTCCTCCTATTCCACAATTTTATGATTTGAAACAAACAAATCCTTCCATTACGCACCCCTTTCCTTTTCTGGATTTACTTTTGATCTCTTATATTTATTCCCGAAGAATTGCATATTTCAGGAATAAGAGTAAAGGACTACGTTAAGGTGCACCATAGAAATACGTGGACTAGCAAAAACGTCATTAGGTTTTTTAGCACGCCTACGCGAAATGCTTGGCGGAGCCAAGGGAGACAAGACTTCACACGCAATTCGTGATCCCAGGCTAAGCAGATAAGACACCGAATCCATCATCTCGTGAAATAGAAACAAGCATCCACAGCTTGCTAAGTTCTCGCTAAGAGGTGACTGAAATCCCTTAATAAATTATCTCACTGTTTAAACGCATTCTTAAGAGGCTCATTTAAAGCCTTGGATAAGAACCTTTAGTAAATTCGTTAAAAATGGAATAAAATGTTTGTAAAAATCAAGCGTAAATAATATAGCTACGAGTACAATAGGTGTAGCGTCAGAGTAGTCCTTATTTCAAACAGAGAGAAAATAATTAAGGTTAAAATCAAGCAAATATTAAGTTGAGATTGCTCTTTTATATTTAAAACGAACCATTTACAATTCCAAGAATGAATGAGTTAATTCTTGACCATATATGACTATTTGCATCTGTGTTTGTGTGCGTGGGTGTGTGTGTATGTATGTATATATGTGTGTGTGTGTGTGTATATATATATATATATATATATATATATATATATATATATATATATATATACATACACACACACTCGTATGTAGATAGAAAGATTTTTAAAACATAGGAACAAAAATAAAGGACACTCACATATGTATTTTGACGTTTCGACGACACAGCTGTCGTGTGGGGGAAGGGTGATAGGAGACGTAAGGGACGAATAGGAAACGGAAAAGGGGGTGGAAGTGGATATGTAGGCGGCTATCGGTGGATTCAGAGGGCATGGTTCAGACCAGGAGGTTTAAATGACTGAAGCACCCAGATGTGCGCTATCTCACGGGTTCTCACCTCTATGCTACTTGAAGTTTTGGGATGGGTTTCAATCACCAAAACAGAGCAGTCATCGAAAGATTGGTCGTGGGAAGCAGTGTAAGTGGGGATGGCATAAATAAGGAGGATGGAAGATTTGGTGGAATAGCGGTGGTTATTCATGCGGAGGAAAAGTGTGGTGGTGCATTTACCCCCGTAGAAGGCAGGGTAGAAGTTACAGGAGAGGCGGTATCTAATGTTTTTCGAGGTGCAGGTGGCGTCGGGTTGGGAATCAGTAGTAAGGTATATGGCGGGTCTTAGAAGAGGGCAGCATTTGCCGCATGGGCGGTTGCATGGTGCGGACAGGGGCGGAGAAGAGATAGTGGTGCCCGGAGGTGGTCTTGTTGACTTGAAGATGTCTCGAAAGTTCGATGGGCGTTTAAACGAAATCGAGGGACAATGTGGGAATAAAGGTGATGTGGACTGACTGCTTTTAATAATTGAGAAGAGTTCACGGTTTATTTGTTAAATTTGGTGGATTCCGGGGAAAAAAGTGGAGATAAGGTTAGGGCATTTTGGGCGGTTTGGTTTGGGGAGAGGAGTGCATTGGGTTGAAGGTTTGAAAATTTTACTGTTCAGTAGTTTTTCAGGGTACCCATGTTTCCTGAGAGAGTCTAGCTGGTCCATGTATTTCTGTTGGGAGGGGTTGTTTTTGCGGAGACGGAGGCCACGGACTGAGAGTAAGAAAGGGATGGAGCATCTTGTATGTGATAGGTGGCTGCTATTGAAATGAAGGTATTGTTGGATGTTGGTCGGTTTCATGTGGACTGAGGTGTTAAATTTATTGTTTTGGAGGTGAACGCCGATATATGGGAAAGTAATATTCGAATCATATATAGATCAAGTGAAGGAAGTATAAGAAGAAGTAGAGGGAGGAAAAGAAGGAGGATAAAGTATCGCGTCCGTGGGACCAAAGGGGGAAAATCTCGTCAATGTAGCCCACCCAGAAGAGTGGTTTAAAGGTTAGTTGGTGGAGAAAGGTATGTTCAAGCTTAGCCATTAAAAGATTGACGTATGCAGGAGACATACGCGTGCCCATTGCAGTCCTTATTGTTCGTATTCCTATTCGTCCCTTACCTCTCGTCCCATCATCCTTCCCCAACACATCCTTCCCTTTATCCTCTTCTCTCTTACCCACAAGAACGGCATTCTGATGATGACGGCCATGCCGTCGAAACGTCAAAACTGCATAGAAGTGTCCTTTCTTTATGTTTTTTATATTTTCAAAATCTATGTACGAGTACATCAGTATTAATGTATATATATATATATATATATAAACACATGTATGTATGTGTGCGTGTGTGTGGGTCGCGGTAGTCCGGGGGTAGGGCGTTGGACTACTGACCGGAGTGCCCGGGTTCGATATATATATAATTATATGATTACATCTCTATCTTCTGATGAAGACGGAGAAGAATAACGTGTGAGTGTTCTTTTTATGTGTTTCTATATATATATATATATATATATATAGATATATATATATATATATATATATATATATATAGAAACACATAAAAAGAACACTGCATATATTTATATATATGAGCCGAAGGTCACTGGTTCGATCCCCGTGACCGGAGAAAGTTTTTTCGTTCAGAAAAAAATGTAAATGGATTTACGGAACGAGGCAACGAGAAAATAAGTCCTACTAAAAAGCTACCCTGAACCCATGGTGAAAGGCAGTAGTTTCACCATTAGGCACTGGTGGCACAGACCGAGTGCTTTGGACCGGCATCAGTTGTCACAGCTGCGGGCGAGAGTGAAGTTCACGGTGGTATTATATATGCTATGATTTCTCGATGCATAGTATTTACATACAACAACAATCCATTGGTACAACAAATTACGATTCTCATAATCACGTCAAGATGAGTTTCCATGTTTCAATTATCATAAATCATTTCCCATTCTAAAATGAAAGTGAAATGCTAACGCTTCCGATTCTTTCTACCGTTTGGCTACTATTTAGTAAAACTAAATTACTTGGTAATCACCGAGAGTCTATTAATATGTAAAACGGATTGTAGGAAATATACTAGAGCAGGTTTTCCATTTTCAATACAGTACACAAAGCGCTTCACTTTTAAACTTTTCTCTTACTTCACACTTTGAGTATTTCCAAGAAAAATTAAATGTTCATCAGATAAATAATTAGACCACAACAGGCAGACCCAGCCATTGTAGAAGGGCATAACTCCAAGAGAGGATATTTAAACGCCTTTTCTCCTTCCTTGTCGCGTGAAACCCACTCTCTCTTCGCCTAACACCCCCTTAGAATACAGCTTCAAGAAAACGAGATGAGGTCACCAGAGAGAAAACAAAAGAGAACCGTTGTATTTAATTTTTTTCCCTTGGATTTTTTCCTCTCTTCTCCCGCTGAGACGTGAGGTTCGTGTAAGCCTTTTCTACGAAAACAAAAACGACGACACGAAAAGACGAGTCGGTTAAGAAAAGAAACGATGCGAAAAATGACAGGCGAGGTTCAGGAAAAGCAATTACTGGAAGAAAATGTCAACCCATGGATTTCCCTTGGCTTCGGAAGATAAATTTTTACGCTCTAAACCGTATATGAATTACCCTGACTTCAAATGAGTGGCACTTAATGGAGGAGTAGTGATTATACAATTAACTATAAGGAAGAGCTTTGTACCTTGTTATGACTTATACCTGTGCCTAGAAATATTTTAATGGAAATGGAATGAATATTATCCCCGATCGGTTACTTATAAATCGTAGGAATGAAGTTCAAGAGCGAGTAAAACTGTTATTTATCTTAATTGCTTCGAATACACGTTCTAATTCCCATGCATCAAGAATTTTAAGGACCGTGACAGTAGCAATTACATTTTCAAAGTAATTTCCAAAACTTAAAAAAATTTTATTTCCCTTCTATTTAGTTAGGGATTGATTCTTAACTAAACGAAAGAGCTATATTAAAATTTATTTTTAGTAAAAATAGATGCAGCGGTGCCTAAAATATTTTCTAACTTAAACTTTGGTTACCTACACAATCGATATCGTAGATAGGTGGAGTTAGGAATCCCAGTGCAAAAGATTATCAAAAATGTTTCTCCAAAATGTAATTTATTGTAAACTGAAGATGCCATTCTTCTAGTCTAATGAATCTCTGGCACCATCCTAAAATTTCTACATTTCATATTCAGAGAAAAATCATCCTTAAATACTTTAAATAAACGATTACAGGGGAAAGATATCATACGCTACCAATTCTACAATACATATGTAATAGAAAGTCAAATTATTAAATTATCAAAGTATATTGTAAATATGCAATAAATAATAGTTTTTACGTTTTTTTAAATAAAAATGCATGCACGCGCAAGAATTAATCGCCTGGGTTTATTCTACAAACTCGATCGTAGATATTTGTATATTCAATACTAGCCTTAATAATTTGAAGCTACTCAATGCAATAGATCAACCCTGGAGGTGGGAAAGATTTTTGTCAAGTGTTGTCTCGATTTTGGTTAAACAAATAATGTCTCACAGAAAAGTCAACAAAGACTCGAAGAATGGCGAGGGTCGGGGACATTCGAGAATTTCTTAGCTGGCACGTTTATTTGCTTTTGAGGAACATGATCCTATAAACGTTTTTAAATGAGTTCCCTCTATTGGGCAAGAGTGCAGGGGGTAGGGAGAACAACGGATAGAACCGAAATCACTATTAACTTCTTTAATGTGGCTAAAAATATCTATTAGATATGCGTAAATCACTTGAAATGCTTCCCTTTGGAAATTTAGCACTTCATTAAAAAGATGGGAATAATCGGGCATTTTATACGACGAAAATAATTTCGAAATGCGGGGCACAACCAAGAGCAACGGAAATACATCCTTTAGTTATAGAAATGATATTTCAGGCATAAGTTGCCACAAAAGTCAGCGGTTTTTGAACTCGATTTGACATTTGTAGGAACCTGTCACTAAACCACAGAGCACATCAAATTAGGGTCCCTGGAAGGTCCCTAGGCAGCCTTTTACCAGGAAGATTTTTTTCGAAAATCAGTAACCTTGAGTATGGCTCGAACTTGGATCTAAATCCTGTGGTCGAATGCCAAATGATAAACAATTAACTACCAAATTCCATAATTTTATTAATACTAATTTTTTAATTTGAGGTCTGCGTGAACTCGTAAAAATAATTGTGCTAGTATGTGCAATAATTTACAGGATTTCATGCTTAACGTGGAATGTGTAGCATATTACTATGCTTCAGCACAGTTGAACGCGTTGTACCCAGCGCTCTTCATTTAACTTGAAGAAACCATGAAATTGTCTTAATTATGAAATATGATTTTGACGAGCAGAGATACCATATTTAAGACTACAGTTAAATTTGAAGTCACTCGTCTTTCCAAAATAAATCAAATAATATTACGTTTTATTCATATATTTACATCCACCGTACTAATGCCAACAGCATATTTTTTCAAAAGCCACTCAATCCACCTGAATTCCAGAGCCTTTTAAATACGCCTCCTTAAGACCATTTAAAATTTATAAATTAAAGGAAGTTTTATAATCACTGTCGCTGGGATTTTAAAGTAGAAGTCCGTTGTAGTTGTGGATAATACTAATATAATACCAATAGAGTATACATTTGTTTTCGTCAGCTATTTACTACTTGAGTGCAACAAAATATGTGGAACTTTTGTAAGAACCTAGATGTTCTACGAGTAAAGTTAATAATTTCCAAGAAAAAGATTTCTAAAATAATATGTTCTGGAATAATAACTAATATGATCTTTTATCTAGAATTTGGCTTTTTATGAAAGACCTAACAGTCTAACTGCAATTTTTATTCGTTTGATTCAATGCTAAGATAATAAAAACAATGGCCGTCGGTAGAGATATAGCCTAAGTTAATTGAAACCGCACATTTACTCCTTCGTCTGGTTAACAATTACACAGCAGAAACCCTGCTTTCCAAATACCCTTGCCCACCATTACAAAAGTCTCAATATTACTGCTTCTATTGGTAACAGTAAATGATAATCCATGTTATATCACGCAATCACAAGATTTTCCTGAAAGATAAGTTGAGCAAGGAACGGATTCCAAATTAAGCTGTCTCGGAGTCGATGAAAATATTTTACGGTGGTCAATAACGATGATTATTTGTTAATATTTCCGAACAATAGAACGTCAAAATAATTATTATTTGATAAGACTAGATAAAAATATTTAATTTCAATTACATATAACAAATTCATCATCACGAAATGCTAGTCCAAGTCATCAGATCCATCATAATGATGCCCGTTGACAAAGCATTCAAATATTTCGTCCCCTTATTACAATTCAAGGATTTCAAATTTCCCGACGGAAGAGAATTCGTTTGATACTCGGCATGAAATTACTTTATCATAAGTAATAGTCTGGAAAATATTACGCTATAATGTAGAGAATAAACTTCATCCACTTAGTAAAAATAAATAGGCTCTTTTTTCAGGATAGTGATTTAATAGACGTTAAGTAGAGTTATGATACACATAAATTTGTTAGTGAAAATCTAATTATGACATTAAAGGAAAAATGCTGAATACTTTACATTTACAAAATGACCAATTCGTACACTTGATAATAGTGCGCTGCAAATAAATATTTCATACTCCCAGTCCATATAAGCGATGATGAATTATTGGAGACGGTAGAAGAATAGTGTTACAATATTTGTTCTCTATACGGACACTTCTGGTGGTCTGTACGCTACTTGGGATCCCAATAAGCCATTCTTGACTTCTCAGAGGCCGAAAAATCATCAGAGGTAACACAACACATGCCTGAGGTGGACTCGAATCCACGGCCATTTGGTCAGCAGACGAGAAAGCTACCCTCTCACCAACTCCTCACCAACACAAGCTCCTCCTCACCAACTGTTAAACAAACAATTGCGCATATAACAGTGCTATTTTAGAAGAATACTTCGAAGAAGTGCCTCGACTAATCTTCTAAGCTACATGATCACTCACCTCACTTCTCATGAACTGCGATAGCAAACCCATTGTACATAACCATGAATTATACTTTGGATATCTGTCGACCATTCATTTGGTCTTAGGATGCGTGAGGCGATTCTTGACTTATGAGTTAAGCGGGGATTCCCAGCTTAAAGGATGAGAATAAAAAGAACATCTATCCCCTTCTAAATTGTGTGAACCGTCCCTCGTCGTCCCTGTTAATTCAGCACAGCGCTTTCCCGAGTATTTTAAGTTTATTTCACCGGAAACAAAGAGAGGAATGATTTTTAAAAACATTTTCCATTGATACAACCCAAACACAAACTCATTTTAATGCCCGAAAATATTTATTTTTTCACTTAGCAAAGCGCTTGCAGCACACAATTTTACATTAACTACTACAGTAGACCAAAAATGTCAAACATGCGGTACTACTCAAAGTTATCAAAAACTATGAAGAACCAAATCTTCAGCGGTACAGAAATAAAGCTCTTTTGCCTGGAATTCATGGAAAGAAATAATTTTGAAATGTTCGCCATTATCGTGGCAGATGGCGTTACAGATCTAAACTCAACAAATATATTAAGAAAAGAAAACATTTTTTGAACTATACAAAAAGTTATGCGCATAATTATCGACGTAAAGCTAGCCATTGGCAGTTAGGCTTCCTAAGGCCCTTTGCAAAATATTTGTTCTATGCCAACACTTGTTAGCCAATTACTCGCATCTTTGCTTTTATCTTTTGAAGCGAAGACTTATGGATGTAACGTAGGGAAAATTTTATTCAATAACTTTAATCATAAAAAAATTTTACTAATAATCGTAATGAGGAGGTAAAAACATAAAATTGGCATTAATTTGTCAAGAAAAATATTCGCTCAAAAACATTGAAATCCCGATTTTGGTCACATATTACTTTCACTCCCTGTTTAAGCGGTAATATCCATCATTTTTCCATTGATGTTAAATGACACTGCGAAGGATCAGTCAAAAATAGGCGAAATATAGGCGATAGGTGCCACATAATGGTCATGAAATCATCTTTCTGGTCGCCGAAAGAGCAAAAAATAAAAGTACACCCAAATTGAAAAATATAATAGGGGTCTTAATGCTGCTGCTTTCTGAAGTTGTAAACGCTCTGATTCCCTTAGGTTTATACCGGACATAAAACATTTTACCATCAACATTTATCAAATGTTTCAAAGGACCGTCATTTATAACGGCTATTTAATTTATCCAGCGCCATGAACAAAAATGCTCTAGAATCGTTACGAAAATTTAATTAAAATCTTTCGAGAAAGCCATTATACTACCTTGATCAAAAAGTTCCCGGAATAACCACCGTGTGCCGCTCCCATCGTTCCGATTTGAGTTCTGTTTTTTTTTTGTTAAATTGGTACATCTGTTGTTGATATTCCCTTTAAATCTTAGTGTCATAACTTGACATTTGCAAAAGTTACGTTGCCAAGAGTACATCTATCTCTGTGTGTGTTGGCGATTTTTTACAATTGCAGAAATGGATTTAAATTTGCAACAACGAACTTGTATTAAATTTTGCGTAAAAAACGGATTTAGTGGCGCACGGACGTTGGAAATGTTGGAAAAGTGTTTCGGCAACGATTCTCTAAAAAAACGGTCGTTTACCAGTGGCACGAGCGGTTCAGAAGTGGTCGTGAGTCAATCGAAGATGATGAACGCAGTGGCAGACCATCGACATCGAAAGTCGGTGAAAAAATTGATAAAGTAAAAGAAATGTTGGCCAATAACCGCAAATTAACCATCAGAGAAATAGCGGAGGACTTGAACATTGCCTATGGATCCGCCCAAGACATTGTGGTTAATGATTTGGGTTTCCGTCGTGTAGCAGCAAAGTTGGTGCCAAAAGACCTCAATTTCATGCAAAAAAGAGACCGTGTTGACGTCGCAAAAGACATGATTTGCGAGGCTGAATCCGATCCCACATTCATCATAAGGATCATTACTGGAGACGAGACGTGGGTTTATGAGTACGACACGCAATCCAGACATCAGGCAAGTGAATGGCGTTCACCAAATGAGCCGAGACCAAAAAAACCACGTCGTTTTCAGTCAAAAAAGAAGGCAATGCTGACGGTTTTCATGGATTACAACGGTGTAGTGCATCATGAATTTTTGCCAGAAGGCCAGACAGTAAACAAAGAGTATTATTTGGGCGTTATGAGACGTTTGCGTGAAGCAATTCGCCGAAAGAGACCAGAAATGTGGGCAGAAAACTCGTGGATTTTGCACCATGATAACGCACCGTCGCACAGTGCTATCATTATTCGTAATTTTTTGACGAAAAATGCAACAAATACCATCCAACAGCCACCGAATTCACCTGATTTGGCTCCCTGTGACTTCTTTCTGTTCAATCGAGTTAAAAAACCATTACGGGGAACGCGTTTTAGCAGCCGAGAGGAAGTAATGGAAAAATCGCAGGAAGCACTGATGGACATACCGAAAACCGAATATAAAAAATGTTTCGAGGATTGGATCAAGCGCTGGCATAAGTGTGTTGCAGTCGATGGGGATTACTTTGAAGGGGACAATATAGATTTAGATGAATAAACTTGTATTTTTAATTTTCTGAATAAATTCCGGGAAATTTTTGATCAAGGTAGTATGTTATGAAACTCAAGGGTGACAAATAAAAGGCAAAAAAGGAAAAATTCTCAAAAACGCAAGCTTATATTTTTTTAGAACAAGCATCCCAACTAAACTAGGAGGATTATGTGCAACCGTGTGATTGCACAAACCTGAGGATATGAAAGAATGAAGGAAACTCCGATGATATACACGAGATGTTTCCCGTCCCCACCCGCTTTCATTCCTCCAGCATCCCTGATCTTGCCAGCGTAGACGCCTTCTTTATCCTTAAAAAGACCCTCCCATTCCACTCCCATATATACGATGAACATATTTTTGTTTAACATAGGGGCGAACCAAAAAAAAGATCCTAAAAGACACCTAACTCAGGAGTCCTCTCCCTACCCGCCTCTATTCCTTGTTTGAGTACGAGGCGTCGGCCCGCATCGGGAAAGGCCGGGAAAAGGGGCCATCACACACATACACACTCACACAAGGGTCCCGTCGTGGAGGTATGGGGGTGAAGGGAGTGATATCAAGCAGTTAGTTGTAGAACCAGAAGGTGCCAACAAGTTAAGGGGAGGGTTGGGGGTCCACGGGCTGTGAGAACAGGGTGGGTGTGCATCTATAGCAAAGAATATCCCATAAGGGGTTGATTTCCAGGTAGCACGGTCCCCCGTTGGACCGTGAGAAAGCTTCCCCAAACTGTTTGCCCAAGCATGGAGACTCTTCCAAATCTCCGAAAATGATCGTGACTAGGCATCCGAGATACAGTGCATGAGATGCCACCGCCACCAAAACAAAAAAAGAAAGTTCCAGAGCTACTGTGGGAAAATATGCGTAGGCAAGAGAGTGTAATTCCTAAGATTCCGAAAATATATTCAGTAAATTCTTACTTGCATCTCGCAAGTCTTACACGCATACAAAACTCAAGGTATTGACAGGAAGTGTTGCTAGAAAGTCTCTACTAGAAAGCATTGATAATTGAACCGAACTGAACGAAGAATATCATAATTTTAGCATCTTTAACGGTTTGGGCATTTTTCCAATGCTGAGTAAATTACATAATTCACAGTTCGATAATTTCAAAACAGTTAAAATAAATATAAAGCACCCCTGAGATACTCTACATAAGGGCCAATTTCATGGCCATCAACGCAAGATTATCGCGTTAGAAAACAATAACCTGCATTCTAATCGAACACCGTAAACTCATGAGAGTGCAGCAATCTGAAATGCAAGCGGAAATTGTAACTTCGGAATGCAGAATTAAAGACGTGTACAGCAGCATGATGAGCGGGAAGATGGGATCTGTAGCTTTTTCATTTAAACACGAAATCTTTAACGTCTGCCTCAGTATTGAAGAAATCGCGCCGACCTTGGAAACTGTGGAATTATTAAATCACATCGCTCAGATATATCATTACATGGTATATTCAATTTATAGCCTAACTACTTGATATTTTTAACCACGTTTGGGTATTTAAATTAGAGTATTGCCAGCTAAAGGTAATTTAAAAGTAATTCGAAAAGCAAGCAATAAAAAGGCGTCGACAGTTGGACGTGAATAGTTGAAAATGAAACGATAGCATTATCGAAGAGGCAGAATGTTTCAGGGCAATATTCTTATACTTAGGCGGAACCTTTGTATTTGGCTTCATTCTTAGGGTAAAGAAAAAGCACGAAAGGAATGAGAATATATCGTCTTGCGACAACACTCTTGTACGTGAAAAATATACGCTTTCATTCATCAGATTTGGAACAGAATTTTAGTACCTTTTATTATTTTTCTATATTATTACTTTATTTATCTCTGTAAGACTCCAAATCCATACTACAAATGACTAACGGAGATTTCTAAAACAGATACTAGGAAAATTGCAATTTTATTTCAAGTAAATGCTTCCTTATGACCATTGATCAGAATTCGACGGGGGGCTTAGAAAGGCCATAGTTATTGTTATTATGTATGAGGGATAGTCAAATGAAAACTGAACACCCGCTGCAACAACCAGTCCACGCACATACAAGGACATGACCCAAAAACTGCGTGTACCGGTAAGTTGTCACTATCACTGTGCAGTTCTCCTACCACAGCGATGGCAGTATCGATACGTAGCAACAGTGTTGGCACCTTTCACGCGGACTGTGTTTTAGCGGGAGATGCGTTTTCATTTGACTGCCCCTAGAAAAAGTAACCTCAATTTCAAACATGTAAAATACACTTTTAGATCGAACATTTACAATGGATTCCTGAGAATGTAACGCACACATTCTCAAACGTTCGATCAAAGATGCAGGCTCATCACAAAAGAGAGTTACTCCAAGTGTGGTTAAAATAATGAATTCTAAATGTAGCCAGCTCTCAAGGACTTCCGACGGCTGAATTTGATCAGATATTCTCACAGCTAACACGAGTTTGTGACGTGGATGTTGGCTCGTTAGGCCATCCATTAGTTGGTCCGGCTATCAACACACCTCATTTTTTCGATTTTCTGTCGTGGACACCTGCCGTCAAAGGAGAACTAATGGGTACACCATCGCCTCTTGGAATCATGTTCCGATTGGCTGAAATTGATCAATCCGGTAACCTGCAACAGCCGGCTCATTGGCTTAACTAAACAAACACTTTTCTCACGCAGAGAGCGCCGAAAAACATTATCTCGCTTGTTTGGAAAAACAAATTCTCAATCTGAGAACCTGATATGGATGACTTGGATTTTATATAAATCAACCATTACAGATGTTACCTTGTAGTTATTAAGAGTGGCCAATTTTGTAGCGATGAGATATCGTACCTGCTCGTTATACGAGAAAATTTTAATTACTAAGATTATATATGGGTTTGAAAATTATATTTCCCATTTATCATAGTTTTCACTTATCACAAAATAAGTTCGATAGACAGCGGACGATTGGTACATACTATTAGAGTAACACAGTTTTCTCAGGAAATGGCGCGGAGTAGTATCCCAAAAGGTAATAAATGAAAATATTCCTGAAAAAAATCTGCCACAGTAGCATTATATTTAAAAAATCTTCTTTAAAAAATGTGAAATTATGCGTGAAATGAGATTTTATGGATATTGTGTGGATATGATAATAACATTGACGAACAAACCAAACCCATTCACTTCATAGCTCATCAGCAGAAGGTAAACTTCACACCTCGTATTATAGAACATCTATTATTAATAACTTGCCTCTCGCCCTAAAAAAATATCTACCAACGTAAACGCTAATAAAGATAACTGAACGATCCACATATCATAAATATGTACACAAAATATCTGCAAACAAATATGTTAACATAAATCAGTTAGAATATCCCTCACAGAACTAAGCGCCACACATTCAAAATCAATATCTTAAGTGCGTCAGGGACTTTTGTCTTATAGCCTCCTAGACTTGGCCGGTACAAATACATTCTCGTGAAGGTTTTCCCCAAGGCTCCCTAATGGTCCGAAATGAATACGTTAATGAATGACTAAGTAACAGGTAATACGCCTCACCCTTCGAAGCATCCGAAAGCAACCTCTATTAACATATTTCCGTTGTCTTCGGCGATAAAACCAGAGACCTATACTATATGTATGTATATATATACAAAAATATGTGTGTGTGTGTATATATATATATATATATAATGGGCTGACACAATATAACACAAATAGAATAGAATAGCAACATTTAAAAGGACACTCACACGGTAAATTGTTCGAGCTTTCGGCCCTCTCAGAGGCCTTCTTCAAGAGAGACTCATATATATATATATATATATATATATATATATATATATATATATATATATATATATATATATATATATATATATATATACATACGAGGGTCATCCGGAAAGTAGTACCCGTTCGTGCCGCATGAAGTGCTGACGACGCGAGTAGCCGCTGGACGAGGTCAGATAGCTTCAGTGGCTTGTCTGCCTTCTCTGAGCCAAGTTGCGTGACGCTAGCATTGCCTGTGTTGTTTCTGTGATTGTTTACAATGTTTAAAAAAATTGAGAACGCCGCCAGTTGTGAAGTGAGGGCAGTGATTAAATTCCTCAATGCAAGAAACGTTCGCCCATGTGATATTCATCGCCAATTAAAGGAGGTGTATGGAGACAATGTAATGGACGAGTCGTCTGTTCGGCGGTGGTGTCGCAACTTCAACATGGGGAGGGGGAACACACACGACGATGAGCGTTCGGAGAGACCGTCTGTCATTACAGACCAACTGGTGAGCTCAGTTGACGAATTCGTGAGGAACGATCGGCGCGTCACAATTGATGACATCAGTGAGCATTTTCCCAATGTTTCTCGAACAATTGTTCATGAAATTGTTAAACACCATCTGCATTATGCAAAAATTTGTGCAAGATGGGTCCCTCGCGTATCTCAATGAGCTGGCGGCGAAGGACTATGCAGCAGGAATACAGAAACTTGTCACACGTTATGACAAATGCCTTAATTTGCTTGGAGATTATGTTGAGAAGTAGTTTAAAGTATCCTCTTTCAAATAAAATTTTTTATGTTTGTTAATATTTACTTTTGTGTCTTTATTTCACGAACGGGTACTACTTTCCGGATGACCCTCGTGTATATGTATATGTATATATATATATATATATATATATATATATATATATATATATATATATATATATATATATATATATATATATATATATATATATATATATATATATATATATATATATATATATATATAAACACACACACACAGTCGTTCGCGAAAATCCACCCAAAGGCGAAAACATATTCACATGAACATATACGATAAGGAAAGGGATTGTCAATGCGCAAAGAGGGACACACAAATATAAACTGATAAGGTACACAAAAAGAGTGAATGCAAGGTCCCATCCATTATCCCATATTCTTGTGAATTTATATTTATTTTCATAACCTTTTCGATTGCTCTCGGTGAAACACCCCATGAATTCCTCCCTTTTGTTAACCAGGAACGTGGTGTTTACCCCTACTCACAGAACTTCCTTGCAATCAAAAGGTCCCCTCGTGAAAGGAAAAGAAAACTATGTTGGTGGTCATCCCCCTGATGGAGTCCGAGGAGCACAATAACAGGAATGCGAGCCCTCTCGAAAGGCAGCCACTCATCCCCAGAGGCCTCCAGAGACGCTGACCTTCACATGGAATCCCACCATCTTCCCCCCATTATCAGTGTAGCCCCGTCCCATGGAGAGAGCGCCGTCAAGTGACCATCGCCTCCCTCACTGTTTTGGCACATGAGGGACCAACTCCCACCCGGGAGAGACGAGTGAAAGGGAACGAGAGCACTCTCACGCAACAATCAAGAGCGCCAGATCATCCCAATTATGGATAGCCATCAAATATATTTCTTTCAAATATTGAGTCGGCCAGTTGTTGGCCGCCCAACTTGATTCCTTCAATTTTTGATTGGCTTTTATTTTTAACTCAAATTATTTATCAATGGCACAAGTAATTAATACGATTGAATAACCATTTATCGGGATTTCGTCTCTTGCGTGAATCGCACGGATTGAGGGAAGCAGTAATCAACAGTAACAGTAGTATAGTAGTAAGGGAGCACTGGGTGGACGGAACAGCTATTGACAAATCTGTCACTTGACGCATGAACGAATTAAAATGTTTTACAGTAAATTTAGGGTCAATATCAGATTGGCTTGAGGCTAAATGGAGGAATGGCTTGAGGCTTGTCAAAAATTATGGAGTAGTTATTGATGCACTTTTTGAGGAAATAATTTAAACCTCCTCAAATGGCGAGTACAAACACTAAATACAAATACTAGAATAGAGAATTGAGGGGATGAGAGTGACCATGAATTACCGCATTAAGCGTAGTTTACTAGAACACTGGAATGTCAAACCTTTGGTTAAGTCATTTTGCTCTTTAGCTTTTCATTTCAATAATAGTATTCCCAGTTGAGGGCCCGAGAAAATAATTATAGAGATACTAACAGCTCCGAATGTAGATAGCATCCTTCTAGAAGTTGCTGTCCACCGTATTGAAATACAACCCTGCTTCTGAAATTTTAAAGAAAAGTCTATAAATGGCAAGGCTTAGAAATTATAGTAGTATAGTATAAATAGGTATTGTATAAAGTAGAGTATAAATGGAAAGGGTTAGAAATTATAGTGCACCATCAAGCCTACATAATACGCCACAATTCGTGATCATTTATTATACAAAATACGCAGCTACAGGGTACGTGCATTAAAGCGTTTTTTTACAACTTGAAGATCAACCACAAATATTGGTTAACGTGGAAAATTTCGTTTTTGCATACTCACAGTGGTATTACTCTGGATTATTACGCATTATGCAATCTTGAAATGCTTAAATAGCATCAGAAATAAAACTGGGTCATAGTAATAACAAAAATTATTAGGAAATCTACCGGTTAAAGTAGGTTTTGGATGAACACAGCATCCAAATAACTATTTTGTTTCTCCTAACAAGACACAACCTAACATCCTGCTCCACAAAAAGCCCCTCTTCATCTCTGTGTGCTTCCTCCCTTCATCTCGCCCAATCCTTCGTATCCTATTCCTGCCCCTCCAGCGTTTGCCTAACATTCCCCCTTCTATCGCATTCTTCAACATCCCACTGCCGATCAATACGCTCTTCGTCCATTTTTCCTGCTTCCTAATGATTCCTCTCAAGAATCCTCTCTCCTCCCCAACATACCTAGCACTTTCTCATTTGTTTTCCCATCGGTCCATTTCACCTTCTCCATCATTCTCCACACCCACAATTCAAAAGCTTCCAATCTAAGAGCTTGGTAAAGAGTATACAACACTCAAGGAAAGATTTCAATATGCGCGTGGTTAGATAACTAAAACGACTGACTCTGGTACTGATATCAATTAAAATATTAAAGGAGTAACGTCTCTCATTTCAGTCGCTCGATTTTGGTGAAACAATAGTGAATTAGTAATCAGACCCTCAAGCAAGATTTCTGTCTCTCCAAGGATTTTGCTAATATTTGTTTGCTGAGACTTAGTTGCTGTGCAACGAGGATGGAAAGAATATTATCTTGATATTAGTAAGAATTGACGCAGTAATTGATACCAACATACGAGTACTATATGAGCCCTAGGGAAAAGACGTGCTGATAGAGCGTTGCAGTTGCTTTTCGCGTACAAAGAAAACTTTTCCCTGTAAGTATTACCTTAAACCAGGATTAAGATAAAATGAAAACTGACTAAAAACGAAAGATTTACTTCTGTTGCACTGCTTCTAATACTTTAAATATTTTCTTGGTCACTATCCAGTGAAAATATATATTCGGAGCAGGTGTCTACATTCCAATAACTTTGAATGCCAATTAGGCAATATGTATATTATATATATCTATCGTACATTCTAGGACTTAGATGGAAACAGATAAAATAATATACATTACTATTTATAGCATCATTTCAACGCGAATTTCGTTGCTTCAGAAATTCAGGGAGTTGAAATGTTTCAACTTTTAATATGATTACCACCTGGGTAATAATAATACTATCGACTTTAGTCGTATTATTACAGTATTGACTTGATTCGCATACCTGAATACACCTATTTGTATTAATTCGTAGAAATATTAATAGAAAGCAGGTTTATAATTCAAACCAATTGGACGTCTTTTAAATTATTTGTCGGGTAGTAAAACGGTCGTACAAGGACTCCTGGACATATTTGGCACCCGTATTACTTTCCAATGATGGTTTATTATGCAGGAGAACAAGAAATCGAAGGGCGCTATCACTCAGGCTTAAAACTCGTGAGCTGAGATCTTGCCTACGGTTTATAACGGGTGAACTAGTCGGAGGATTGCTGGAATTCATATTATTCGAATCACACCTAAATGCCTGCCACCAATCTTTTTCTCCTGTACGATATGATTGCCAAAATTTGATTCTCGCATTAAAATCTTGCTTGAGCAAAAACAAAGGATTGCTGGTAGTAATTCGGATTTTAGGAAGGAATTTGAAGTTGGGCATTAAAATAACGGCCTATATTATTCATTATTTTAATATTGCATGCTTGAACCCAGTGAATCAGGATCGTCAAAGGATGAAAGGAAATTCCTCTGGGTGTAGGAGCTACCTCCCAGAAGGGCAAAACTGGAGTATAGTGAGCGATGTCGGCATTTTCCCACATGATAATATATTCCGACTGACCTGTTCTTTTCTGGCTATTTTAAGAGCTGGTGAAATAATATAGATAAATGGAATTCCAGTACTTTATTTCTAGTATATGAGGAGATTACGCTTTGATATATTTAATATGCATTGGCTCGTTCCAACTTCTGGGTCGGAGGAAAACTTGCTTGTCCCTCTTGAGAGGTTCTATAATTGATTTTAATTTTATGATCATTCAATGGGGAGTCCCGCCACAATAAATATCAGCGTAATTTCTCCAGGTTTAAAATAAATTCCTTGTACTCATGGGAAACCTGAACAGCAGATTAGAGTTTGGAAATAGTTGTTGCACATCATTTCACTCCGCTGACTTCACGTAAACGACTGTAACAGGTCCTTTCTTAAATAGAGCCGTTGGTGAAAAGACACAAGGACCCAGGAACATGACTTTCCTGTCAATTATTTTAACCAACAACAACGGATCCATCCAAGGAAATTCCAGTCGCAAATTACGCCTCACGAGTTTTTTGATATTCACTTTAGACCACGGAGATGCATATTCAGATAATGAGCAGTGATTTAATCGACGTAATATTTTGTAATATTGATAAGATAATAAACACCTTTACAAATTGTGGTTGTGGGTTATAGAAAGGAAGTAGGTCTTGTATTATATTAGCATATCCACTTGATATGCATGCCATCGACGTACACCAACCTCTCTTTCCCCGCCCCCCCAGATACTCCTACCACTTGAACAATCGCTGGAGGGCTTCTTATATGGGCGCATGAGTGCTGACCAATTATCACCTCCGAGCGACATAAGCCATCTCGCATATTCGCGCCGCCATTTTATTTAATTTAATCTCTTCCGAGAAGCGAACTCATAAATCTACTTCCCTCTTTCGCGCAATAATGGAGGAGAGAAAAAAGTTTCCTCGGCGCTACCTTCACAAATAGTCTTTTTTCATATTCACGATCCTTTTTTTAACGATCCATAAAACGTAATTTCAAAGGTCTCATTTTAGGAGAGGCGCTTTCTTTCCTCTCTTTTTTTCTAAAAATATATTTTTTCGCCCCAAGACAAATTTCTTCGACTAGTCCGACATCCATCCGCTCGTCAAGGTATATCGCTAGCAGTCTAATTAGTGGCTGCGTCATGCCGGTCAGCCTCGTGCCGTGGTAAAATGCGAAATGACACAATGACCATGGTCATGTTACAAGTAAAACGAGGCAAAATAGCGAATCGCCAAAGGCAACTTTTAGCCGGTAGCTCGATATAGGAATTCATCGAAACTTCGTAAACGCCAAAGAAATCAGAAATAAAATGTCATTGGCCATTTTTATGAAGCAATCGGAAAAGAAATGTGATGACTTTCTATTTCATAGCATTAGCTATCGATTTGCTTTCGCTCCCTCCTTTTCATTCCATGCAAGCAAGCCTCTGCTTCATTCGCTTTAATGTCACCTTATGCAACAATGAAATACAGCTACTCTGCTACTAGAGGTGAGCATGCTAGAAATATATGCTTCGCTACAAGAGTTTCTCTTCTGCATTATTAGCCGATAAGTACGCAACTTTCATCGGTTTATCCGGTTCATACTATTTAAAAAATTTTAAGAAAATATGCCTTAAAGGAATGAATACTAGCTTTAACGGAAAAATGAAAATTTTTCAAATAGATTACTTATTATGAAGCTCGGAGAGAGGTAGATATGTTGGAGACAATCGCCGTGAAGGTATTATTCGCTTAGTGATAATTTAGTTGGAGTTTTTTTGGCCTAGGATGCTCCGATAGCTAAGGCATTGGTTTCTAATTTCAAGAATGAAAGAAAACCTTAAACAGTATTCACAAGTCAAGCGTTTTTCAAACTTCCTGATTTTAGTTTAGCCATCCAACAGATACCCCTATCAAAATGAGTGGAAACTGGGCACTGGTTCGACAACTATATTTCCGTGGAAGTTCATTAAACTCATTATGTAATTCCTAAGAAAGATTCTATTCTAATCTATTAAATTTATGAATCAATAGGGAAAGAAAAAGGGATAGGAACACAAAAATAGGACGAATACCCTAGAGGTGGGGAAGGCGTAATCAGGCAAATCACGAGTGTAAAAATATTTCCTAGACCGGGACTTGAACTCCGGATCTTTCCACTTGCCGGGCGGATGCTCTTAACCACTAGAGCTATCCAGGAAAAGTAATTTACCCTGAGATCTGCAATGCTTCGAGGCGGGATTTTGGGTTTAAATGTGTATTAGGCCAATTGGCTCGTCTCTTCTTCTGGCTATGCGTGTCACCAAACGCACTTTTCTTACCCTTTCTGATGTTGCATGATTGCTAAACTACCATCCTTCCCTCTTGTGTGTTGTCTATTTCTCCTTTGGTGGGTGAAACAGCTCCCTAACGCCATCTCTAGGCCAAGGAATCGGGGCACTTGGTTGCATAAAGCATCGCAGATCTCTGTATAAATTACGTTTCCTGGATAGCTCAAGTAGTTGAGAGCCTCTGCCCGGCAAGTGGAAAGATCCGGAGTTCAAGCCCCGGTCTAGGGAATATTTTTACACTCGTGATTTGCCTGATTCTGCCTTCCCCACCCCAACTGTGTTCGTCCTTTATTTGTGTTCCTATCCCTTTTCCTTATAACTATTTCTATGTGAATGAGTATACATATATATATATATATATATATATATATATATATATATATATATATGTATATATATAGTATATACAATAATACATATATATATATATATATATATATATATATATATATACAATAATACATACTTGTACACACACTATAACCTTTCTAAGCCGATAAATGATATGACCTTCATTTTTTACGTTTCTCCAAACATCAGTCAAGGGAATGAATAGGAATAAAATTTAAAATAAGAATAAATTATCCTCTACTTCCAATGAGAAAGGCACCGATGCTACATATTCTTTTGAAGCAGCGATTCAACATAACAGAATAATGAACATCACTGGCTACACAAAAGATATTTTTCGACCATTTCAAAAGAACAGTTTCATATAGCCAACGGGGACTGTGAAACCTACTTTTATAGGTAAATTATCATGATCTAAGTGAAATGCTGACTTTCTGAAGTAGGATATTTTTTCTAAACAGTAAATTACAGTTCTGTTGCTTGATACAGGTAATACGATATTTTCGAAATGGAAAATATGCTAGGTTTATTATCAAGTACGAAATATAAAACCTATCTAAATGTTTAAATAGCGACTTCACTCCCCTTCATAAACGAAAAGGAATATCTATAATGTGAAAATTGTTGAAAAAAAATTAGAAACGGATTTTGTCAACAAACTTTTACGAAAATGGCAAAATTGCGACTGAAAAAGAAATTTTATTGAATTATCAATGAACGATCACAACAGTCCAAAGTTATAGCAACTGCAACAGCAAACTGACTACATTTAAAGGGACCTGTAACTATTATGTAACCAATCTTGCAAGCACCGTTCCATCCTGCCCATCTGATTGCTGTCATCTAAACAATGTAAGTCCAAAATTTACAAAAGCACTGGTATTTTTGAGAATAATGATACACAAACATCCTGATTTTTATTTTATGCCAAGACATTAACGCCGTTTATTATCCGCGGTTTATTCAGGGTATGCCATTTTATTTCAATTAAAAGTCCATTTTAATCGCTATTACGAAGGATATGATATAACTCGCTGTTGTTTACAGTAAACACGTATGCCATAACAATCCTTAATGTTCCACGAAAGTAAACGAAAATATGACTTCTTTGGCTTCTGCCTGGTTAAAATATAACTTAACCCTTAATGACAGAATGAGTAACACCTTTTAATATGAACTTCGAATTTGCTTGTGGTGCAAGTTCGTTTTTAATGACGGGGCCAAGCATGGCCCTATGGCAGTAAAGTGCCATTCCATATAATTAACGCAGAAAGGGCTTAATAAGGGAGCGACAGTCACTCAACATAATTAAATTCCTAACCGTACCTCGCAGGGAATAGAAAACTATAACCATAGCCATAATTTGGCAGGCAAGCACCGTCACCTGTTGCCAATTCAAATAGGAATCACATTCCGACCAATAATTCGCTGACGCTCACCTTACACGAAACTATCGCATGTTTTATAGACGGGATCTCGTCCTTGAAGCTCAAAGGGGGTAAGAAAAATTTAAATTTAAAAAATTCACTATTTGAACAATGTATAATTCATTCAAATGGAGCAGGCTGATCTTCACAAGTTATCACACGAAGCACACCTTTTGTAATTCGCGAAAATTGGATGAAGTGCGCATGTATAGAAAATAATGACGTTAGGGGAGAACCATAACCCGTAAACTATCCACTGCTAAGAGTATCATCGATCACCATCTTACTGATCAGAATAAAATTCCCATAAAATTGTTGGGACTAGAATTCAATAGTTGCATCATCATAGTTATTGAAGACATCCATTCTCAGAAAAGTGCGTAGATAACACAAAGGTTTGGGGAGCAATGGGTGCCGAGGCCAACAACACAAGAACAAAAGGAGCTTATGAATTAAATATGCACATCACGCCTTTCGATCCATAAACGGAAAAGATAGACGCCTCTCATATTAAATGCGCCGTAAAAAGAGCTTTATTTTCAATTTTTATGGAGCAAATTATCCACCGGGAGAGCCCTAATGAAGAGAGCCCTCCCAGTTTAGGCAGCCATAAATCGCAGGCGATGGTCTCGGTTCGTTTGTAAAGATGTAGCAATCAATCATACAATTACGGTTTTTTAAATTCATTTCATATACTTACTGAACGTATAAAAGTCAGCCAAAGAATCCTCAAGAAACGACCACATTCTTTCACGGACTTACGGAGTAAAAGCAACAAAATTTTACTTGGCATTTGATTGATCAAAACTCGTATCAGGTACTCGCATGTTTTTTCCTAGTTATTATGTTACCAAAAATATCAAAATCATTTTCTGCCGCATTTACTATTTAAGAGGATAGACCCAGTACAGAATAAACCAAACTTTGGGTAGATTGAAAACTAAGGTATAAAAGAACCAATGTCAATGCCTAGGTTGAACATCCACGTACCATATATAATTTATTCGTAAAATTGGCACGTACCTTTCGTGTTTATTCTGAAATTTACGACAACGGTTATAAATTCAAATTAATTCTCACTTTGCTTTTACTTTCACGATTTGCAAAATTGTAATACTTCGGTGAATTCTCATTGAGCATTTCAACTTATCCACGATTTTTTTAAATTGTCAACAAAATTCTTCTTCATGTTTTTGCCGAGGACAACGTCTTGAAAGTTTTAACGCTTATTTTTTTAACTCATTCGTAATCCAAAATTTTCAAATAATTTCCAGGAATGCGGTAGTGCAAATCTCTGGTTCCGAACTCAGTGACCTCAGATTTAACTCCTACTTCACGAAAGCTGTCGGTCCGTTTCGCTATAGCAAACGAGGGGGGGATTCCACGATGGGCATAAGGTCAAGTAGAGTGGGGAAAGGTGGTGTGGGAAGGAAATGGGCCGCCTTTACGGATAGGCGGCGGCGGGCCGCCTCAGGACGAGATCGAGCGCCGGAATCAATTTAACGGTCTTCGTCAGTTAGGCGACCAGTCGGCCACTCCTTGATTCTTAATCCCCACCTCCCGATTCCCCTCTCCCACTATGTTTTTACATCCTCCTCATTCTTGTTTTCCCTCTACTTCGACAACCCTATCTCCTTCTTTCCTCCCTTCGACTCTTACCCGTCAAGATCCCGTCTCTTGCCGTATTCCTTCTCCCCGTCACCCTCGCCTTTGGACCCAAAGTTCTGTCTTGCTATCACTCTCCCCTTCTCTCGACTGGGCCTATGGATGCGTGCAGAAACGATGCCACTAACTGCGAGTGGGAATAGGTCTAATCATGCGTGACGCTACGAGACAAAAGGAAACGAGGAGTGAGTTCACGGAACAGATAACATCACTTTCACAAGATGCCTCAATTCTTGAAAAAAATTCTTATCACTTTTGAACAAACGCTATCCTCTCTAACATTTTCACTCCATTTCTTTACCATGGAATTTTTGGACGAGTTATAGAGAGAAGTAAGTGCCTAGCAAAGAAAATTACTTGGAAAATATAAATGCGAGAAATTTTAAATGCTGTGTAATGTTGTTTTTATGTTGAGAAAACCACCAAACAGTGGCCCCTCAAGTCAAAGCTCCTTCTTATACATTTGGCATTCTTAGCTATGATGACGATAAATGAGATACTAAATAAATTTAGACGCACGGTAAATCACAGCGAGAAAGCTATTGCTAGAATATTGATTTGTTAGATGGAGATCAAATGGTACACAAATTAGTCAGGTCTTTGGTATACAAGTATATGTTTTCGTATTCTTCAAATGGAGTATGGTAGCGCTGAAAATGTAAGACATTTCGTACTAGTCTAATTGTATTCTTAAATCATGTTTTGTGCCTTTAGGCTCCTTGAAAATGTCATCCATTGTTCTACCCCTCCATTTACAGAGTATATATCATCATTTACACCACACATTGCTTCCACAAAAGCCGAGGAGATTACAGGAGAAAGGCGATGGCCAATAATAATGGTTTGAGCAATATCGAGTACTCGTTTTCAATTCGAATATTTACCTCGTGCAAATACAATCAATTCTTCTCCTCTTTGTCGTATTTCATGGCACACGCATTCCTCCACTCGTATTTATCTTTGCAAAACTATTTCATCGCCAGGTGGCACACTAATTTGAAGAGGTGGTCTAAATGCTGGCGAAGTAGGACGCGTGTGTCGCCAATTACAAGTTAAACCCGAATTTTGACCCCTCACTTAAAAGACGCTTGAAGCTCACCCAACAGTGGAATGCAATGTTATTTGATTTCATCTTTAAAAAGAGGATTTTCAATGAAAATCCGGCATCTATCGCCTGACACCTTTTAAACAAGGGAAATCAGTGCTTCATTTCGTTAATACTGTCGAGGCATTAATTACGAGGTCGCAAGGAATTAAATAACACATGTAAACTAAGGAACAATAACAATTGAATATCATCGAGTTTTATTTAAACTCCTATATTAATAGAGGATTCCATCAAAGCGTATTAGCTACCATTAACATTTAAAATATGGCTGAGAAACAAATGAGTAAAAATGAATGCGCAAAGGTGATTAAAGAGTATATGAGCATATGCTTTAGTTTTTTAAGTGTAAGATCGTGAGAACATTCCTAACTTGTTCGATCACATCGTCACGCGCAAGCCAGAAACACGACCTGAAAGCACGATTTTGACCTTCACACCTTAAGTCGTTATCTAATACAGCCATTCCAATTACCGAAGTCCTCCTCATCCCAATGGAAAGCGATCTCATTCAATGGGATACGAATAAACCGTTCCCAAATAGGGAAAGCACTTAGCCCACCTTTGAATCCTCCACTGCCGAATATGCAGATTTAATATCTACCAGATAAGTGATTCCCCAGATTATAGTAATCAATGTGCTACTTTTCATAACGCGTAGATTCAAAATATTTAGATACGTCCATGTGATCTATCCGTAATATTTCGATGACTACACCAAAAAAGATTTTTTCGTAACAGCACAAGATTAATCACCGAACGACGCATAGAAAGAAGATGGCCTGCGTGAAAAAGCGAGAGTACAACTGAACTCCAATATACCTCGGAAACTACAAAAAGAAATATTTGGAGAGCCAGTGGAAAAAAGGAATGAAAAGATACCTCACAGAAGGCGCCACTCACTCGCCTCCTCCTCCAAACTTAATTAGCCAGAACCATATAAATCAAGGTTACAGTACAGCCCTGAATCCATACTGTGAATTTTATTACCTTACATTTGCCTCCATCCTAAAGTTGGTTTAAAGAATATTATTCTTTACACATTCTAAAGAAAAGCAAACGGTTGCACCGAAGAAAAAAGTGATAATGTTATATAAGCCAACCGAGAGCTTATTCATGTAATATGTTAATACTATGAAGTAACCTGAGGGAGAAAAAATCGGACTAGATATCATTTCAGCTGTCAAGCTTCCTCCGGCTGACCTGCTTGAAAAAAATTTCCTTGTGCTTCAATTCGGCTTAATCATGTACCACGCTTGTTTTATGCAAAGCATGACGCGAGAGCTGGATTTTCTTTTTCCTTCTTCAGATTGACGTTCCTTGGATGAGTCTTATTTTATTGTCATTGATAGCCCTTGTCTTATCAATAGTGTTTATTTTGATTCAATTCCGAAAAAGCTTAATTTGACATGAAACACGAAGTGTATATTAGCATAGTTTTAAATTTTTATTTTCACGTAAGGATAAAGAATATTTTTGCCGAAAGTTCATTCGCCTAAGACTCGAACCCGAAGTAACCCGAAGAAATTTCGTCAAAGAATGAATACGTACACCCTTGAAAACTACAATTTCCCTCGGTTACAACTCATTCAATAGATAATTATTATTATTACAGGAAATCCACCGGTGTCTGTGTCTGATATTGTCCCTCCTAATAAAACGCAACCTAACATCCTACTTTACAAAAAGCCCCTCTTCATCTAATAGATACGTAATTTTGATTACAACATCTAAAGAGATAAAATCGTGTACCGAATTTTTGGATGAACAAGATATTCTCCAGTCCATTCAAACTACGTTGATTAGAAAGCTCATTTTTATTTCTGTCAGCGTTAACGCCACAAACGAAAACAAGTGTATGCCTGGTGAAAACAATAGAATGAAAATGAGGACGACAGAGAACTAGTAACCGTTTTCTTATTTCATTTTCATATGTTATGCTAATAACTTATATTCGTGTTACGATTTCACTTTCATTCGCAAAATAATATATCTTGAGGGAGTATCTATATTTTAAAAAAATTGAATTTCATTAGCTTTAATCGTAAATGAGGACTACGCATTTCTTGTATTTTAGAGACTAAACTACGATTATTATCCTGCGTCAGATAAAAAAGATTACTTTTGATAAAATAATGTTTTGTTAGACCCTGATGTCATTCGATCTTTGCAACCAAACCTTAAGCCGATGATCTCCTTATTTGCGAGGGAAGCCTGAACGGCCATTGATGCTATCGCCTACTTGGCGGAGCAGTTCCAACCTCGCAGACGGAGAAATAGTTCCTTCTGAGCGGTCCCTTCCAAAGGATGACTCCGCAGGCTGATTGCTGACATCCCTGGTGCCCCGCGTCAGAGAACAAAATTTACGGCCGCATTGGCGCCGCCGGGGGCTGCGCTCGCATGAATCCTGATTGTGCACCACCCCCCAGGCCAATCCAGAGAAAACTCCCCCTGCCGCCGCGCCCGCGGTCTTTACATGAATGGGAGAACGTGTTGGCTCGCTGGCAGCTTCCACGGAGGCGAGAGAGGAAATAAAACTGGATGCGCATCTGTTTCGAAGGCGCGATGGGACTGACCAACGGCGTACACCCCGAGGGCAAGCCCTTTTCCAATGGTCTTGATAAACGAGCTTGGATAAGGTGAAAATAAATGACCGCTGGCGTATCACAAGGAAGGTGTCGTGGTTGATTTCCGTCGATGGAGAACGGAGACAGTCCCGGAGATAGTATTCCGATCCCGCCGAAAGGGATAATCGAAAAGTTTACGCGCTGCTGCTTGTTTCATAATTCATCGACGGAGTGAAGAAATAAACTCGCAAGTGGCAATAAAATGGTAGAGCCAGACGGATAGTGAATCTTGCATGCACGATGGGACGTCAATGTTGACGCTCTTTTTTTATCTATCGACGAGAAAATGCAAAGCCTGCGCAAGGCTTAACAGAAGGGTTAAGCTAAGGGGATTGGTGCGGTGACTACTGCACTTCCATCGCAGACCTGTCACTCCCGCGGATTTGTTAGCGATATGTATTCTCGCATGGACTTGTGTCTCGACGAGGGATTTCAAATCCTGCACCACCCACTCACCCTACTCACCATACACTCCTTTTTGGTCGGCACGTCAACCGAGGGCTCTCAACTGCCCTTCTTCAGAAGTAACCTCGACCTAGTAACTGTCAACTTTTTCCACCTCTCCGGTTCATGAAATTGGTCAACCTGGAGTAAATTTCTCTGTTTAAGCACATGATTTGTCATCTAAATTAGCGTAAACACCACCATCATAAATTTCGGCAATACTTGGTGTTGGCAGTTATTTCTTATATCAATATACTTGACTTTTACAGGTTTTTCATACCGAAAATCATGCTTTTCCGTATCCTTCCTTACATTTACCTTGAAAAAAAACAATGAAAGGACTGCTTCAAAATACTACCATTGTAAATAATCTACGCATATATACACACACACATATTATATGGCTATTTCATTATACACCAGAATCAAAAGGCTAATTTGACCATATTTCATTTAAAAGGTTTGGTGCTAAATAAAAGTACTTAACGAAATAAGAAACACTTCCTTTCCTGAAAAATTATAGATGCAGCCTTCCTTTATAAAATGCCGTCCACATTTTGAAGCGCATCCTGTCAACGAGAAAAAATACAAATAACCTATAAATTTTTTCCAGCAGTGTTTCCTATATTCCTTAATCTTTGTCGTTATTTCATAGACCAATAAAATCCTTGATTTTTCCAAGCTTTCCACATAGGTGGCAGCCCTAAATATAAAAAAGGCCTGCAGGTAGCCTTGTTTTAGAACTTTTAAAATCGTAGTTTCATGTTTGTGGGCATTTTTGCCAAAATTTGGCTTTTCTGGGGTCATAGAAATGGCTTACGTGAAGGGCGATACAGAAATGGATACTTTTCAACTTGCCCCAAACTTGTACGCCGCTTTCTTCAGAAAGCCTTATGCAGGCCACATTTCGATCATAACTTCCATAATAAGAGACATCTGCTGGATCCTGGCTCGCTAATCACACCCTTGTCCGAAGCACCGATCATAGTGCGCCTACTGCATTTTCCGATTAATTAATGCTAATGCCTTCTCCTATGCGGCAGCATCTACTTACAGATTCCTCCACTTTTCATCGTCAATTTCTACGACGAAGTGACCAGAATAAATATCTATCTGTGATGACACTTCTTTCCATCCTCTTCGAACGGCAGCTGCCAAAGAAGGGTACTCAGAAGGTTTCTCTACGGCCATGCTAACAACCTTTAAAGAAATTCACAGCAGAAAATAATTAGACGAAACAAAAGGAATGCAGCCGATGGAGAGGGCTGGAGGCGTTTCAATCGGGGGTAAAATCGTTGCCTATCTTTTACTTACTGCAAACAAGGAATAACCGAATTCCCATTCATTGCAACCCTGCTTCGTGCAAGGATGCTGTTTTAATGAGCCACAGTTATTCTGATTATATGACAATAACGAAACAACTTTTAGCGTCTTGTAGATGTGCGCATGTTGAGTAATATCACCAGGCGTACGCACCAATGTTCATATGCTTATAAAACTTGAAAAATCACAAAGCTTCTTCGTGGCTAACCTCCTGTTACATGTCTCCTCTGTCACTTGTTACTGCTCCGTCTTTGGACATAGATTGGGCTACTCACACAGCATAAAAACATAAATCCATTGGAGCGCCGATAGCACTAGTATTTCTACCAATCTATTGCGGTTTCTACTAGCCGTCATTACGAAGTATGAACCTAGCCTCAAGCCCCCATTATTATTTCATGAGAGCGTTACTGCTTATGACATACAAGAATGGTTCATTGAGCCTCTGCTTCTGTTAGTAGTATTACATTTAAGCAGAAACGTGTTCAACGCAAAATTATAAGATTTTTAGTAAAATTAAATGCAATTATTGAAGAGAAAATTAATATTTGAATAAATAAAGCAATTGATATGTTTTACACTACGGAAAGTGTGAGAAACCAAAAACTCAGAGCATGTTTGGACTCCCATAGATTTCAACGCATATATTTCGTTCACATCCCTGCCAACCATTTAATACAAACAGCGAAGTCATTTGAGTTATTAAATGCAAGTAAGCATGACTAATATCAACCTTTTAACGACGAACGAAATGTTTTTGCTATATGAAATTGTAATCGGAAAATTCAAGCTGTGTGCATTCTCCCTACAGTTAACGTTGAGAACGACTCGAATCATTCAGACGTCATGGGTGCTCTGAAGCTATTTATTTACTTCTTGAGCTGATGTATTAATCTTAGGAGATATTTAATAAAATTAGCCTACAGTTTTCGATGTACATCAGTAATAAATTCGCCTCAGGATAACATGTCAATAAAAAGGTTGACTTTTTTATTTCGGCTTGCTTAACATTCTTTTCAAACAAAAGATTGCAAATTTTTATTATTGTAGATAGTTTATTTATCTTTCTGATTTTTTATTTTATTAATCTTGGTAGGCATATCGCCTCGATGTCGTACGGCATGACAATTAGAGGACCGGGAAGAGAGGTGGGTGCACAAGAATCCCGCCGTAAGGATTCCAGCATCGTTTTTGACGGGTCTCCTCACCAAGACCCCACTAAAAGCCAAAGCCCAAAAATTGCAAGAGCTCATGATGTGGCAGCCTTTTTAGGCGTAATTATTTTACCGCTTGGCTTGCAGAATTAATTCTTTCGTCAGGGCTCCCTAAACACCCACTCCTAATAGTAACATTTGCATCCGCTCTTTTTGATCTTTTATCTAATATGTGATGCTTCGTCACCTCGATCCATTCTCCTCCGCAATTGATATGGCAGAGATACCGTGACACATTCCGTCATGGCTAAGTAGTCATAACATAAGCAGCATTAATAATGATAATCAAGGTTTATATAAACACACCAGACTGCAGGAAAAAATGACTTATTCCTTGAGAATACTCTTCAGACGAATTGTGTCTTACTCTTAGTGTCTCGGGGTTTACTCAAATTATTTTTATCCCATTTTTACTGCTCAACTCAATGCAAACAGAACGCGAAAATAATATATAAACTAAGATAATGTCAAGATGTAAGCGGACTACCTCGCTGAATAGCACTCGATAAGTCCGTCGGTCGAAAATGCATCACCATACTTTCTGTGAAAACTGAAGGATAAGTGGATATTTGGTGGGTTTCTAAGATGGGAGAGAAGGTAAGGGCGGAAGTGCTAATAAAGCAGCTAGCCTAATGCGAAGTGACGAAGGTGTTGGTTGGGCTAAAAGCTTTGGCATGACTCTTCAAGTCAAGCTCCTGAGTGGGCGGCGAGGGGGAGGAGTGACTGGGGATGAAATATCCCACCTTGATTTATCTTAGTGTCGGATCTAGACCCTAAGGGAAATGGAACTCTCGCCGCCAAAAGTGCGAAGAAGTATACCTTTAACTTTCAATTTTTTTCACTGACTCCTCTGACTGTATATCCTCTCCGTACCTGGCCGAGGCGCCTTTCATCAATCGATCTGTTCTCGCTTTAAAACCCGACCCTTGGGACTTCAGTGAGACCGATTTTTTTAAAGTTCTCGTGAGGTCCAAATTGATCATCATTATCTTGAGCATCCTACCCGGACCTCTTCACATATAAGCTCTAGCAGTCAATTCGTTACTTCAATGCCATTCATTCCTTCCCTATTATTCTCCGAAGATTTTAATTCTGAAGAATTCTAGACTTCAATCGAAGCAAGATAAAAATAACTAGATAAAATTTCTATATAAATTTAAGGCAAAATAGTACTTTTCGTTGAGTGATAAGACGACATCAGGATTCTTACCCATTAAAAATTGTGCTGAATGCACTATTGCTAGTTGCATAGTTCTCGTCGGGTTCTAATTAACCATTATTATCTTGAGAATCTTATCCGGACCTCTTCACATGTAAGCCCCAACAGCCCATTCGTTACTCCAATGCTATCCATTCCCTCCCAATTATTCTCCGAATATTTTAATTCTAAAGAATTCTAGACTTCAATCTAAGAGAGATAAAATTAACATGATAGAAGTTCTATATAAATTTACAGTAAACTTGCGCTTATCATTGAGTGATAAGACGACATCAGTCTCCTATTCCATTAAAAATGTACTGAATGCATTACTGTAAAAAATTTTAATCCGATGACATTTTTTGGGAAAAATATCCCTTTGGCAGATAGCTTCACCCATAGTATTTTTCAAAATAATTAGGTAATTATAACGTGGATACAAATTTGAATTTTCGAAGTTTTAAGCAAAACTGCCACAAAGATGAATCACACCCTTCAAATTTTTAAGGCATGCTGCGATCGCAATTTCCTAAAACTGATATGTGCTAATGTTAAAACTACTGCCCTCCGTTAAATTGTAGTTTCGTAGGTCTCGATAGTTCCACGCGGAGACCGATATTATTTTCATAATTATTCCCAACAACTGATACTGACCGTAGACCCGAAATACGAGGAAACATTCACCTCCACCATCTTTGCCATGGCCGCCACTTTTTAATTTCTTCCTCGAACTGCTGAGCTTACCACTAAACTGCAGCGAAGCGGTAATAGTCATCGTAGACATATTATTCATGTCGTCTGTATGGTGCTGCCAGCCGATTTAGGAATGAACTACTAGTACTGGAAATGAATTTCGGAACGAACCCATTAATGTTAACTCTTCCGTTAGTTGTTTGTTACCAAGTTTATCTAGAAACGGTTGCTAATGGTAACTGTCACAAACATCAACGATCACAATATTCTAACTAGTAGATTAAGTAGGCGAAAAACATACAAACTCACGAAATTATCACCATGCAAACATTCTCGGAAGAATCCCACTCAACTGCTATTACTGACGCAATATCTAATAACAGTGGTCTGACGGAAAATGATATCGTCAGTTTTGTGGCTGAGAGTCGGAAAAGGAAAGCAACACGACAGTTCGCTCGAAGCGTTCGAGCAAGGCTACAGGAGCTATTGAAGACGGGCACTATTGTCGCCATGGATGATGGATATTACTTGCGCAAGTGCTCCATTGCCTCAAAAAATCCAAATTCATACACTGAAGATGGGTCAATGGATATGGACGATGATAAGATTATACCAAAGCCGTCGCAAAACTTGTCCAGGACCAGCATGGAAGTATTCAAGAATGAAATAAAAATGCCGGATACACATATTCAAAATTTCTCCGGTGATAATTTCAAAAATCTACCGAGTAAATCCACTCAGTCATTATAAATGCATTACACTCAAAAGAACGCTGAAATAAGAATATGGGTATGGCCACTCATCGACTCGGCAAAATCAAATCCACAAATGTTGGCAAAAATCAAATTTGCCAGTGAGACTCCCAGTTCCCATTGAACCCTGGGATGAGCACTGTTCACAATAACCTAAACTCCAATTGAATATGATAAAACTTGTGTTGAATAGTGTCAACGGTTCCGAAGCTTGGCAATAAACCTTTGTACAAGAATCTGTCTCTATTATTGACCATTCACTTTACTTCATGGCCATTGAGGAATCATGAAACAAGTATAATACCCTTTCTCATAGCATATAATCAAATATTGAAATACAGCGATATTTCACCCAAGATAACATAACTGGGTATTACCGAGTGAAATTCCGCACCATACCATATGAATAGCAATCAAATGAAATATAAACGAACAGAGCAAACAATTCTTCTTAAATTCTACAGTTTAAAACTAAGCCCAGATTCGTTGCCTCTTCACATTTTACCCATAGAAAAGGTTTTCTATACCAATTCATACGTATGCCAGGACCTGGAATTATTTACCTTTCGTACGTTTAAATCCTGGAATAATTCTGACTTGCTTCAGAATAGTCTGGCTGACCGAGGCTATTACTGCTTCATAAAGTTAATGCTGCCACTTCATCTCTGAAAAGAGTTGTCATTATAAATTACGAGCATTTGTTTTAAATACTTGTCAAATAGATATGAAAGCTTTACTCAAATTACCATTTTTAGCAAAGAAATAAATCGCTCATGTCCTCCAACCTTCAAATGCTTCCAGATACTTCCAACCGAATGACTTTGCAGTAAAGCAACATTCAGAAATTCGTTTACAAACAGTTGAGTGATGAAATTAAAATTCTAATGGCGGATCAAAATAAGTGAAAGATTTTGAATAATTAATTAATATGAAATAGCCCAAAAGACTGGCTATTTATTACCTGATCCTGTCAAATTCCAGCAAAATCTTGTACTAAACTCGATGAAACAAGCTTGTACCTCCGGTGGCCAATTCATGAGCTATTTCTTCTTAAAACTCTCAGCAAAAGCGAAATTATACCGATGAATGATAGGTACCTGTAGCACACTACATAAATGGAGATGAAGTTGTTCAATAGTAGTTCAAACCTGGGAACAATTTAATATTCTCTTTTGATACAAGTAGTTTCAAAACGGAGGCATCATAAGCTTATTTATTTATAACCCTGCAAGGATATGTGGCAGGGGATGAATACACACCAGACGAATTTTTACCCGAATATGACCCTACGGCGTTCGAACAATGATATTATGATCCTCTATCCTTCGTGGAAAAAATGAAATATTCTAAGCTTAATCACTCCAAATTGATTTACATGATCTCTCCTACCGTAGTGCGATGTGGGTAATAATACATTTTCAATATCATCACTGCTAAAGAGACATCCTTCCAATTCATGCAAGAGCTTCAATCTGTAGTTTAACCTGCGCTCCATTAATTGATTTTAAGCCTAGCTGCCTGATATTTTGGCTACACAACTAAGTTTATCATAACAACGTTTTGCAAATCTATCACCTTGACACTGCACGCGATTGAATCCGGCAATTAATCCAACTTCGTGAGGATCCCACATACTTGCAGCATATTCTAAATGAGGCCTAACCAGCGACAGGTAACATTTCTTTTTTACCTTTTTATCACTTTAACCCAGTACTCTTTTTGTAAATCCCAATTTTTTGTTAGCTTGTCCACATATTCTCCATGTGCATTTCACCCAGGTGTAAAGTTAAAATGTTAAAGACGTGGAAGGTATCCACATGCATCCTGATTCTGAAAACCCGTTTTAATGATTTAAAGGAGATTATTACAGTTCTTTGTCAGCAGATACCTACGCCAGCCCACTATTCTTGCTGCCTCAAAATATAAAATAAATGATTTTCGCTTGATAAAGTCGGGAGAACAACGGATGAAACTGCACATACAGATATGAAAAAAACTGCGAACCGAAAGAAAGCAACACCGTGAAAGGGTAACTTTATGATTAAAGTGGCCAAATAAAATATCAGTCAAAAAATGCACGCAAATTTTCAAGGTAAGATCATATCCATCAACTTGTGGTAGTTAGCAAAGATAGGGCACTACCAACCGATCTCTTCAGGATGTCTCTTGTTGCAAATCATCGTCACTATGTTTTCGGGCACTATCGTGAGGACGACCCGAGTAAAATACGCTGGATTTCCTCATTCTCCAACCCCTAAGGAATTGAGAATGTTATTGTTATTACTAATGTTAGTCTACCGGTTAAGATTCATTTTTGAAGGACATGGGCGCGCCACCGTTACATCTCTAATCTCCTCATGACACCACACAACGTGACATCCTGTATCATGACAAATATATCTTCCTTCTGCATACTTTGTTTCCCTTCATTCCATCCAAATTGCCTATTATTTTCTCCTGCCCAGCTTATATAACCTCCTCCCTCCGCCAACCTTATTCAAGGTGCCTTCACCCTGCAAAATACCCGGCATTCACTTTTCTTGGTTGGTCTGGATTCCTCCCAGCAACCCTCAACACACTCCTGCCATACCTAATTGTTCGTTTGTTTTCTGCCCATTTCACCTTTTCCGTCCTCAACATCTACATTTAAAAAGCTTCCAATATACACCTATTATTTTGCTTGAACGACCATGTTACCGCGCCGCACAAAACTACACTCAGTACCTAAGTTTTGAAGAGTCTTTTCTTAAAATCCTTACTCGAATTTCCTCTCATCATTTTCCTCCTTGTGAGAGCTTCTTTGCTTAGCGCAATTCTTCTTCTGATGTCCGTACTACTCTGACAATCTTGGTCCAAAACATTTCCGAGATAGGTAAACTGTTCCAGCAGCTCCGGCTTATGAGCTCATATTTTTATAATTCACTTATCTTTTATCTTTCTCGAAAACCGCATAAAGTTTGCTTTATTTACAGTTGTTCTCATCCAATACCTATCGTACTGACCTTGCAAAGCACTCAGCAAAGTTTGTAACCCCTTGGCTGACTGACAAACCAAAGCTTGAGTATTACCGCACATTATTTAATGAATCCTCCACTGACTTTCACTCCTACGTCAGTTCTCCCCGTGTCTTTTTTTCATTTCCTCCACAAATGCGTCCAAAACACATGTATGAATGAACAAGCCTGCCTTATCTCTCTTCCTAACACTACCCATTCCGACTCCTCATCCGCCACTCGTACGTGCGCCGTCTGAGACAAGTACAGGTTGCGGATTATTTTCCTATCATTTCAATATACTCCTATTTTCTGCAACACATTCATTCGTTCTGCCTAATTACTCCAGCAAACGTTTTCTAGAAATCTACCGAACAAATATCTCCTGATTACATTCTATGTTCCTCCAGGGTTTATTAAATAACTACAAATCACTTTAAAGATGTCAATGCATTTGGGAATGGGGTTGGTGCGGTGGCGAGTGTATGGTTTCCCACCGAGAGGGCCCCGGATCCTGGAGTTGATACAACTTTCCAGCGGTGCCGCGACCCCCACTTGTGTGACATGAGGAGATAACCTCCAGATGAGTCCACCGTCCGTTGGATGGGCTGTTAAATTGTGGACTCCGAGGCGCTTATCATTAAGAGTAGGCTAATGCCGACGCCAAGTTTCTCCCTACTTCCCCCCCCCATTCCCTGAAAATATCGTACTTCCACCAAATCACCCACCTATCCCTAATGGGGCAAATGACCTCAGCCGTCGCCTCCCCTAATAACTGCTACTACGATGATGAAATTTTAACTCTTCAGGTGCTCACCCTGGCCGCCAGCGTTCGAACGCCACCCGCTTCAGCAATCAGCAGCGACTTTGACACCCTGTTCCACCACCACCACCAACATCACCACCGGCAATCACAGCGAGTCCACATAAGGCATCACAACGGGGGCAGCAACGATCGCGAATTCTTGGTGGAGTCATCGTTCGACGACGGGGAAGAGACACCTTATCCGTCTGACTTCCCGGAGACAACGACGAGGCCAATGCAAGACCCCTTGATTAGGCCGCCTAGGCACTCAATGGGATTCAGGGGAGATCACGACGATCGTGTCGAGTGGTGAGTACTAAGTGGCTAATGATTCATCATACACATAAGTACAATGGTAAAATATAATAAACTGGCGTAAATACGTACAATGTCATCACTTCTATCCTAGTGAAAACGTTTAATATTTGCAACGAAAATTACGGTATTCAACTGCAGTTTCGTATTCAGGAATGCGGATTTTAATAACAAATTTTAATAATTAACAATGATGATTTTTCAAATATCAAAGTTTTACGCACAATGGGATTGTTGGAAGAAATACAATTCTTATCCCCCAAAAATACCGATACGCTTCATAAAAATAAAATACCCGTTTGGCGATGATCAACTATTGCTTTTACGAACTTTCTTCGGCGACATTAAAATTCAACGTGATTAGCCCCCTCTGCCAGTTTAATGGTGCTCACACATTTCTTTTCTCTATTTTTGAACCATAAGCTTTGGACAACTGAAAAAGCAACAGAATCTAATATCAAAAATCATATTGAGAAATAATATACATCACAGCAATGTCATATTATTACATTTAACATATCCAGTGAGCCTTCGTCAGGCTTTGCGAGGGAATAGAATAATCTAGGCACGAAGTCTCTTAGATTATAATTTATGAAAGATCATAAATTACACGTAATTATACTTGCGCAATAGTATATCATGGACGAATGTGACCCATTCTTTCTTGGGAGAATTTGCTAACCGAAAAACACACTGACTTGTCCACTGCCTTGCCGTTTGAAATGCTGATGGCTTTCCCAGGTCGTTAAAAATGTTCTCGTGATGAAGAAGCGCCGCGAATAACATGCAATTTTGCATTTTTTTGGGAGACGATCACGGACGGTGAATAATCGTTGTTTTTTCCCTCATTCTATCTGCAAGGGTGACGGATAAGGACCTCCTGCTCTCGGATGCCGCAGTAGATGACGACGCTGAAGACATGGCAGCCTTGGGTTTCGACGGGGGCGGAGGGCGACCTACCCATTCTATCCGGGGTGGGGGAATGGAAGTGAATACGGGGGGCGGGCCACTCAGGAAGTCCACGAGGGAGAGGACGTCGGAGGGGAGGAGAAATCCTGATGTTGAGGAGTGCTGCCCGTCTGTGATGGAGATGGTCGAACCCGACGCCGGCAAGAACAGCGAGGGAATGTACCTTGAACTCTATACGGTCGATAACAAGCGACAGAGATTCATCGACATCTCGTGCGCCGAGGGCGTCGAGGGAACCCCTTGTAGATTCTTGAACAAGAGGCACCACAACCAATCGCGCTGCATTCAGAAAACGTCATACTCATACGCTCTCGTGAAGGGTGACCCCAACAGAACCTCTGATAGCACGAGGCACCAGCAGAAATACCATCAAATCCACGGTGTAATTTTCCCAAGCTTCCCTTTGGTGAGTGGACCGGGATGGACGTTGGATTACATAGAAGTCCGAAGTGGGTGTAGCTGCGAAGTCACCCCTAGTGGCCGGAGAAGGGGGGGCAGAGGAGGCGGTGGGGGCGTTAAGGGGAAAAAGAAAGGCCCCAAAAAGAAAGCACAAGGTTGACATACAACAAGTGAACGCCGGAAAGGACGTTGGTGGTGTGCAGTGCAGACGATTTGTGGTCCTTGAAGTCATAAAAAAGGAATGGCTTATTGGAGTCTATTGACGGAGTCATTTTGTACAGCTTGTCTCACAGGAGAAAAACGAATTATTCTCCAGCCGAATTAAGGTAGATTTCTGCCAATAGTATTTTCCTTGGTAAGACTATTTGGGATTTGAAACGGACGATTCCAATCCTGATGCATAGAAACAAGTGCGGACTCAAAATCTAATGCAGCCGTAGTGAGTGCCAAAAAGATGTCATGATAGATTTGAATGTAAAATGAGTCATAATCGATATGAGTGATTGAAAGAAACTTTGTTGTGAATGATAGAGCGAATGGAAGAATTATTTGCCCTTGTACCAATCACAAAGGTGGTTTTAATGTATATTTTCACATGAAAAATCTCAATTATTTGGCCCAAATAAATCATATTCCTTTCAAATCATGGTGTTTACACTGACTGCCTTCAGTGACTGATCTAAAACTGTTTTCTCTGGAAAGAATGATGGAAACATTCCCAAAAGTAATGTAATAGCAGTTAGCTCTTACAGATGAAAATGTGTTCTACAAATTTTGTCTCTAAAAATGTCTGTGAAACTACCATGGCCATTATTTGTAAATAAAGAACAGCCTCTAACTAGTCCCACGCTGCAGTGTGTGCTAATGAAATCTCATGCATGATAATTAAAATAAATACTGTTTAAATATGGTTATTTTTGTATAATTTCAATGTAAATTTCCGTAATAAGTTATATTTTCACCTTACTTAAGATATTTTGCAACGAAGTACTTTTGAAAATGAGCAAGTTTTTACAAGTGACATTACCATGATCATAAATGAGTGATTAAACAGAGAAAGCTCTGATTATTAAAACTAGTAAATTTTTTCGTGTATTATATCACATGTCTGTGTAATATCTTTCTGTATCATACTGAAATTAAGACATATAATCATGTACTGATAATTGTGCAATGTGAATAAAACAGTCGTTGCAAGAATGTTCTACTAACGAAGTTCAAAACTATTTAATTATTTCAATATGCCTCTGATGCCCCACCATCAACAGCTCCTTTCTTTAAACAAATATTATTATTACAGGTAATCTACTGGTTAAGGTAGGTTTTGGATGGACAAAACTACCAAGTAAATATGTTATATGCCCTTACAAAACACAACCCAACATACTACTCTACAACAAGATTCTCTTTATCTCTGTATACTTCCTTCCTCCCTTCATTCTGTCTGATATCCCTAACCTACGAGGGTCATCCGGAAAGTAGTACCCGTTCGTGAAATAAAGACACAAAAGTAAATATTAACAAACATAAAAAATTTTATTTGAAAGAGGATACTTTAAACTACTTCTCAACATAATCTCCAAGCAAATTAAGGCATTTGTCATAACGTGTGACAAGTTTCTGTATTCCTGCTGCATAGTCCTTCGCCGCCAGCTCATTGAGATACGCGAGGGACCCATCTTGCACAAATTTTTGCATAATGCAGATGGTGTTTAACAATTTCATGAACAATTGTTCGAGAAACATTGGGAAAATGCTCACAGATGTCATCAATTGTGACGCGCCGATCGTTCCTCACGAATTCGTCAACTGAGCTCACCAGTTGGTCTGTAATGACAGACGGTCTCCCCGAACGCTCATCGTCGTGTGTGTTCCCCCTCCCCATGTTGAAGTTGCGACACCACCGCCGAACAGACGACTCGTCCATTACATTGTCTCCATACACCTCCTTTAATTGGCGATGAATATCACATGGGCGAACGTTTCTTGCATTGAGGAATTTAATCACTGCCCTCACTTCACAACTGGCGGCGTTCTCAATTTTTTTAAACATTGTAAACAATCACAGAAACAACACAGGCAATGCTAGCGTCACGCAACTTGGCTCAGAGAAGGCAGACAAGCCACTGAAGCTATCTGACCTCGTCCAGCGGCTACTCGCGTCGTCAGCACTTCATGCGGCACGAACGGGTACTACTTTCCGGATGACCCTCGTATTTCTGCCCCTTCATCATAGTTTTAACGAGGCTTTTCTTAACGTCCTTACTAAACATCCCTGTCATCAATTCCTTCCTTGGGAAAGCTTCTCTGCCTAATGCAATTCTTCTCCATGGGTCCAAAACAAATCCAAGATACGTAAACTCTTCCACTTCCTGCTATAGTTTTTGCCCTCCTATTTTTACACTTAACTTAGCCTAATAAGATAAATTAAAAGGTTCAATGTGATACATTCTTTTTTATGAAGGAATGTTTTATTTCTTAAGAATCACTATTTTGGAATGAGAACTATTATGGCATTAATAGACAGATCTCTGAACTCTTAGTGATAATTTTTCTTTTTCCAGTGGCATATCAACGGTAGGACATTGAGGGAAAATCAAATGTTCAATATAACTATGCATGTTTTCGGTAGAGAATGCTAGCTAGATTTTCAAATTCAAATTCTAAAATATTTTTAATGATTATAAAATAAAAATATCCTAAATTTTTAGCTGTGCTTTTCCTTCTTCAATGGCACAGTTATTGTAGCCCTCTCATTGAAGAGTATATAAAGTGAGCTTACTGCCATGAAACCATCTAGACAGATGATTTCTGCTTACTCTAAGTTTGACAATTTGTTTTGAATATTAAAACAATTGCCACTTCAGGGACCTGAAATACCTTAGTAAGTATGGATAAGGAGTATAAACAATTAGCCAGTTAATATTCAACAACAGTACAACTTGTACTTCACTTAATAATAAATGATATGCTTTTGCACAAGTGACTAACCCACTCATCCCAGTTTTCAATACTCTGAGGCCAGAGTTGGCCTCAAATCAGAGGCCAACTACTGTACTGCACAGTGTAGGTTTGTCGGAATCCACAAATGAACCAGCAACAGTTTCTTCTAAAAACTTCAACAACCATTACCTTCATCACATGAGTGAATTTTGAAGGATAATTCAGAATAAAGGGAATATAGAGAAAATGTGAGAAGAGAAACTAAAGAACGTTGGAAACATCAGTGATTTCCAGTATCATTATCTTTGATTGAAAAAAATTTGATCCAAGTATTCAGGCAATACTTGGATCCAGGATTTTTCCATTTTATTAATAAGCGATTTGTATAAATTTATTAGCATTAATATGAGAAGCTGGCCAGAAAATGCATGAGTAAGCTTCATGATGAGAAATGTAGCTATGTTTACCAAAAGCATTTATCTTCATGACTTCAAAACATGAACACAACAACAAAATATTATACTTTAAATATATTTTGGCAAAGCAAAATAGCTGTGAAAAAATGTTCCCAATGTCATTTCTTCTGCTATTCTTATCTCTTGATGATCTGATACCAGTTTTCTAACATCCTGTTTAAAGTCACTCAGCAGGAGTCCTCTATCACCACGTACACAAACCTGAAGTCTGTTTCCAAGCTTGGAAATCAGGTAGATGAGTGCACTAAAACCACGTTCCACCAAATATGAAGTCGGAAATGCAACGAGTTCTTTAACCACCATCTATAATGCAGGATAACGGTCGGAAATCTCCTACTGCAACCAAAACTCTTGATAATTTATCTTAAACTTTGGTTTCAATTCAACGTCATTTTGTAGTCCAATTAATTCTTCCTCTAATATTCCAACTCCCTCAATATTTACAAATGGATTTATCACCCAGTCTGGAATTTCCAGCAAAAGAAGATCCTCAAATCGCTGCATCATATGTTATGTGACATGGCTTAATGGTCACAAAAAACTCGAACCATTATCACCCATACCAACTTGCTATTATAGCTTAAGCAGGGAAGGAAGTGATAAAGCTTGTGACGACCTGTGTTGCACTTACATAAAATCAACTTGGAAATAAACACAATCACCACAGATTTTTCCTTTATAAGGCTAGTATTGTTTCCCTGCAATTGTAAATTCATTTCAATGATATTTGCAAATAGTTCAGACAGAAATGCAACGTCACTCCAAATCTCTTTAAGTTTGTTGCTGAGAAAAGCATCTTCCTCCTCAAAAAACTGCATGACGGTGCCAAAAAGATTATATAAGTGCCTTATACAATTGCCTTGCCAACGAATTCCTGTGTGTAGTAACAAAAGTTTGAAATCTTCGTCATTCTCATCATGCAACTCTCAAGAGAGTCGATCATTAAGAGCATTAACTTTGATTTTGTTAAACACTGTAATTACAATGTTGAAGGACTTGTGAAGGCGATCACTCAGTATTTTAGCCACTAGATGTTGTCGGTGAATGATAAAATGAATAGCACAAACATTTGGCACATATTTTCTCAAGTGCCGGCCCCGGTGGTGGTGGGGTAACGACCTGGCCTGCCAATCTAGAGTTTGCGGGTTCGATTCCCGCTTAGGTGGTTTTTCCTCCACCTAGGGCTTCGGTGTATGTAATTATAATACTGTTACATCATTGTTTAAAGTCTGATGTAAAGGTCGAAGTGCGGTTTTCGGACTAATGCATAATAAACAAATAAATAAAGTATGCAGTGCAGCCATCGTGGCGTTCAATCATCTATACGTATCAACTTCTTCCACCCTATGATTGCTTAGTGGTATGTATAACTAAACTATGACCAAGCTCATTCATTCAGCTTTTCCTTCTACTGATAATATTCCATCATTCACTTGCTTTATGTTTACTATGCTTCTTCCTAGCTTTTTGTTCTCTGTTGTCACCACCCCTTACTGGACCTCTTTTCTCTGCTGTGTATTTCTCTACATGTATGACGATGACTTAAATAATCTGTAATTCAAACTTAAGCTGGAAATTCTGCAATAAGTATGAATATACAAATATTTGAAATCTTCCTTTATTCCATTATACCTTAACTACTTGACCTTAAAAATTTTAGATTTTGATGAAAAAGAAAGGTTTACTGGATCAGATCTGATCGTAGCACACCCAAAGGTAACTTCCATATATTAATTTATGGCATGGGATATGGTAGTCGAGGGGTAGAGCTTTGGACTAATGACCAGAAGGCCCTGGTTTGATTCCGTGGCATACCACTCTGGGCAACCCCAGCTCCTCCCAAGCTGTGTGGTTAATCAGGTACCAGAACTTCCTGGGAAACCATAGCCGGCAGAGAAAAAGGAACCGACCCCCCTTACCCTGAAGTGAGAATTTCACATGCCGTTGGGCTTAGTTTTAGGTGAATTCCACCATTACCTACCAAGCTGACAAGGTTGATTACTGTGTTTATGGTTTTTTTTACTTTAATGTGTGGTAGAGTAGACCTTGATATACTCCTTTTCTGCTTTTTTTAACTACTAAACTTCTCTGCCCACTACCAAACATATTTTATTACAAACATTCTACTACATCAGCCATGGATTCTGTGCCTCCATGGATCTTGCCGGGTCTCAGCCATCAAGCTATCATTTTTCATACAGGAGATTGAGTATATAAATATAGGTACATCTGCAATCATTGGAAACACCTAACCCATCCATGCCTTCAACTCTCACAAATTTATTCATGAATTATTAAACAACCATGGTGACACTACACCACCTTACTCTATACTATGCTTTATTTCAAACCATTCATTCAGTCTATTACTAGCCTTACCATTTTCATAATGTTTGTTCAATGATTGCTCATTCATTCAATATTCTCTCAAACCCTTGGACAACTTTCCTTGATTCAAAATGCGATATGAATCATCCACATTAACAGATGAGCAAAATACTTGCTTTTGCAAATCCTTACATTTCTTGAGTGCTTCTTCAAGTGCAAATAAATAATCTGCACATTCTCTACCAGCATAACATCACATTGCTTTCTCTTGATTTGTTCCAATACTACTTTCACACTCTTTCAATCAACATTTTACCAAGCATTTTGCATGATTTATTCAAAATACATAGTGATCTATAATTCTTGCATTCTACCTTACTCCCCTTCCCTTTATACAAAAGTAAAATAATTGCTTCCTTCCGATCATTTGGTACGGTAGTATTAGAAAGGATAAAGTGAGATTTAGCCATCGCATTTGCACCTATTTGTAATAGGGAGTCACTAAGTACTTTACAAATTTCAGTCTATGAAAAACAATTTCTATTTTTTCCATATGACAAAATTACTAGAAATAATCGCCTCTGCAACTCAAATGGTCAGGTAATAAAAGTAATACCCATTTTTCAATGCAATGTTGACATAAAGATGCATATTTTTATACAAGATTGACCATTACTTCATTCATATAAAAAATCAAATAAATGTCCGTCTCTGAAAAAAAAACTGGAAATGTGTATCACAAGAAAAGTCTTTTGTGTCGGCATTAAGAATTTCTTTACGCGTACAAGTAGTAATATATAGTTAGATTCAACAATCTAATTTTATCAAATCATCAGGTAGAAAGAATAAGCCCTTTATGAGTTTCATTCTTTCTTAGACCCCCCCTCTCAAAAGGATGTTAGGCAGTAGGTACTGCTAATCCATGAGCCTTGGGACCTCTAATTACCCATGGTTAAAACTATTCCACCTTGGATTTTTCTTACACATTTGTTTCATTTAATGTTTTAGCACCTCTGCAATTGAAATAAAAATTTCATTTTCCTCATTACTCAAGTTTACCTACCCAATGACAAACAACCTGTTTTGTTAAGCCATAGGTGACAGATATAATTTGTCATTTAATAGCTAGAATGGGTATGTTAGGCAATGAAGAGCAAATAAACTTCTTGGCTCTCACTCTATTTTTTCTTGTACAATTATACTGATAAATACCAGTAATTATGTTTTAATAACCTGCAAAACAAACAATTTTCCCATTGAAATAGCATTTGTGATATCTATAATATCAGAGGCCTCCAACTCTAGCAATACCAATTTTCACAAGGATGGAAGTTCATGTTATCAATCAACCCATTTAGACTAGGCAATTGTTCAGCCATTTATATAGGCAATATTTCAAATTAGTATTCTGCTTATTCAATTGTTCCTGGCTCAACTTTGTGGAAATTTATGTTTTTTAAATGAAGAACACAATGTATCTTTCCACTGTCCTTTATTCACGTACAACTAGTTTCAACGCTCAAGTGTCATCATTAGGCACAATGCTTGAGCGTTGAAACTAGTTGTACGTGAATAAAGGACAGTGGAAAGATACACTGTATTCTTCATTTAATATAGTTTTCTACTCTTAAAAGGGTGCATGTAGTTTGCTCACCTCATCAAAATAATGGGTATGACAACATCTGGAGTTGAGAAAGCGGCAGGGTTTATCACATTTTAAAAAGATATTAAAGAAAATTCGAAATTTTCATTTTATGTTCTTTTACCTCCTATTTCACATTTCCTCTACCCTCATTTTGCATTATTTTCTCATTAATTAGATATTCCTAGAAGTTTTTCTATTTATCATATTGGCAAGAAGTTGAATATGTAATTGGCTTGTAGCAGACATTTCAGGAATAAGACCAAGCAGGAAAAAGCTTGAAAACTGGTCTACATAAAATACAATACAACTGGTAATAGCAACCATATCCTTGGGTTTAAGTGAAGCACAAAAAATGTCATCAAGAACTGCATTGGTTATAATTTTTCCTTTCTTGAAGCAATTGCAGTTTAAAGTCTAATTAAACAGAGATAAATTCCATAGACATTACACATTCCTTAGTCTCCACTTTGATATGCCCCTGATTAAAGTAACATCAAAGTGTTTATTTAAGTAAAATAAGGTTAACCGTATTTTCAAACTTTTTATACTATATATTATCTGTATTTTGATTAATGGTATGCTAATATTTCATACTCACATGGTCTAACACACTTAGATCCCACAACCCTGTTTTAACTATTCTGACGGAGTAGGTTTGGATTGCATTATAATGATTAGCAGGTAGCAACAAATGATAAGAATGGAAAGGCATTTCCAACTTCCAAGTTGTTCAAGTGCTCACAGTGGAAAAAATAGATATGTAAGTATTCATTCCTGTCCACAATTGATATTTAATTAATTGGAATCAATATTATCAGAGACTCGCATGTAATAACTGCACTGCATCATACAATAAAAGTTAATGAAATTAATTGCATATCAGAAAATATAACTTAACCCAGAAATATTAGAAATAAATCAAAACCACATATGCAAGTATCATACAAACATACCTTGAAATTATTTATATTTGTCTTGGTTGAAATAAGTAGAGATTTCAAAAATGCATATCCACTGAATAAGGTTTCATTTGTCACAAATAAATTATATTCAGGTCCTTTAATGGGAATTTGCTGTCTGTTGTGGCTTCCCCATTACAAGAAGTATTTATCTTGTTGTCGCCATGAAATTTGAAAATAATATTGATTCCTACAAAATTTTACATTTATTATCCTAATTTTTAATCACTTAACAAATCATATTTTACAATTAAGTACCATTTTTTCAGAAAATCAGCACCAAATTCAGCATTTCTCCCGTATTACAGGGCTTGTCTTAGGAATAACAATAACAAACACAGTGGACGAATATTGAAAGACAAATATGTTCTCAAACCATACAATTTGTGAAAAAATGCACTAAAAATATTTTAAATTCATTCAAAAATTTGAGGAACACACTAAAATTGTTATTTCTTGATTCACAAATTGCAAGGTTTTTACAAGAAACTTTTATACTAAACAAGAAGAGTCATAGACAAGATGTATAAAAATATTAATTGGTTCAAAGTTTAGAAATAGAATTCTGTATTTTAATACTACCCAGAAACATCAAGCTTACTGTTAATGCTCATTCAATTTTACGAACAAAACCTTAATAATTGATGCCAAGAACTCAATTTGATAATTATATAAAATAATAACATTTGAAAAAATAAAACTATAAAATTTTCCATCAATATTTTACATTATCTTCAAGTAGCACTAAATGAAAATTGGCTCATTAACGAATACTATGTTTATTAAGGTCTGAATTAAAAAATAAACTAAATATTTACTCTACATAATCAGTAGTAGTGGCAGTTTAAGGTCTACAACTGATAATATTCTGCACAGCCATTAGGCACAGATAAAAAAGATTAAGATTAACCATTATTGAACTAACAAATACATTACTACTAAAAACAATTTGATTTCAATGTAGATTTGGCAGTGATGAAAAATACAAGGAGGAGAGAAAAATTTACTTATCAGGACCTAACTCCTCAAACTTTGAGTAAACAGAAACCATTAATGAGAGAAGGTACGGCACTTCTTTGCACTTCAACATCAAATCCTTTCACTAGTAAAGTTCATTGACACTAATACATCAATGAAATCATTTATTTACTCATTATAACAATCTGCCTAACTTGATGAGCTATTATCTTAAATCTCAAGATAAGTTTCTCAGTCCTATTACAAGGTCACAATAACAACAGGACATCACCTTAGGTAATTGTAACAAACCATTTTTTACCAATTTTAAGCAATATTACAAAAATATAAGTGAACCAAACATACTCTCTTGAAATAAAACCAAGACAAAGTAAAATATATGTGTTCAAAATAGTCTTACTGTCTTAGCTGCATTCAGGTTTTCCATTGATTTGGTGCACAAATTACTTGATCGTTTATTATTCCTCAAGGCTCTTAAGAAATTAACAATATGAGTACTTCTCTTCTCCAAAGTATATCAAGTATACAAATATGAATTGGAAATGTTAAAATTATCTCATTAGATGCAGATTCTCTGTCCTTTGGTCCCTTAAAGTCAGCCAGGCAGAGTTGTTGAAGAACTTGCTCACATAGATGGAGAACTATCTTAAGCCCACAGTGAACAATAGCGTGATGAACGATGGCACTTAAATATCCATGGGAAATCTTAAAGCTTAAACTACTGTGTCACAACTAGCCTTATTCTCAGCTCCAAAGGCTTCTCCCATAAGCTGTTTTGGTCATCTTCACTTGATTTATGACCACCCTTCTTCTCTCCTCTGTGCTTGGTTCTTCCCTCCACTTCCAAGTCAAATGTCCCAGGGTTTTTCAGCCGCTGCTTGAAGTGCAAAGCCCAGACACCATGCTTTTTAACCATTTCAAAATTGCCACTCTCATTGCCATGAGTTATCACATAATGAAAGTCCCCCTGAAAAATAAAGGCATGGGAAAACACTTGTACAGAATGATTCACAGAATAATTGATAGCTACCAAGACAATTAAAGCCTAACTGAAGAATATTGATCAATTCAAACTGGTGGCTTTTGTAGTTATAAAGACATGGTGTACAAAGGAAATCAAAAAATTTTTCACCTTAAGCCTGGATGATGTGAGGGAGAGACCAGAACCAACCCAAAGGGTGAAATTAGGGGTCACCTTAATCACTGTATCCCCAATTTTATTCATGCCAACCCTAAAACTTATCAAACCATTTTTATTCCTTATTCGTTTTAATAATTTCAGGTTAGAATTGTTGGCACAGGAGAATTGCTGAGTGCCTCTTATCTATACTGGTAGATAAAAATTGTTACTATCACCATGATAATCTGTAGGTTTCCAGATCTTGGTTTCAAATGTTTTCATTTGTTTTACCTTCAGAATAATAGATACAGGATGAAGATGAGGCCATATCTGCCAAATGTTTCGCCTCCTTAGTGTGTTAAGCAGTATTCTTAATCACCATTGTCAGTCCAAATGTTTAAATTACATAATTGCAATATTTTGATGGTCAAACTCTAGTTTAAAATTAAATACATTGAGGTGAGATTTTTCTAAAACGTAGAGATAGATAAAAACGGAAGCTAGCTGATTCCAAAGGACATCAAACATCATCTTTCTTATCTGATCCCTCTGCACTCCAATACCAAAGGGATAACTGAGAAAGTATTCTCCCACCAAATCTACCCCTTGAAGAAGTTCACTTGTTTTCTGCTGCATTTCCATGAAAATTTGGACATTGGTCATTGAATATAAATACTATTACAACTACACTAAAAAATGACAATTTCCCATCTGGTACAAAATTGCAAACTTTGAACATTAAAATGCTAAACTTTGCAAAACAGTAGTTTTTTTGGGCTTTGTTTTTATGCACTCATTTAAAGCCATATAGCTCTTATTAAAGGCAAAGCATTAGAGATATCATTATCTATGCTTACAGAAGGACTTATAGTCAAGACCTCAAAAGGTGCTGTACTCCTCTAACAATGTATATCGAGACTAGCTTCACTGAGATGAAATATTGCAAAATAAGAAAAAACCAACACCCAATAACAATCCAACAAGTTTCCCAAATCACCTAAAAGCCCTAACTGTGTGCTTCTGAGCTAAAACAAGTTTTAAAAAAGTGTGTACTCAGTAACATCAAGAATTATTACAGTAATAATTCATCGGCAATCAACTCTCTACAGGAAATACATAAATTAATAACTTAATTAAAACACAATAGCAATTAATAATAATTCACCTTACCAGCAAAAATATTCAAGCCCTTTCCTAACAGAGTGTTTACTTTTAAGAGTAGATGTAAGAAATATATGTAATCTTTTGATTGATGTGTAGTGTGTTGTATTATATGTAATAGCTTAATTTTTTTAATTTATCTTTTTTTCTTGCTGATTAATGGATGTAAATGGGATTGGGATTCGCTTGTTTTGTTGAAGATATTTGTGTTTTGAAGTCTGATTTTATCCATTATCTTTTGCGATTATTTGGGACCTGTGTGCCACCTGACACTGTCTATCAGCACATGTATATTTTTAATAATAATAATAATAGATGCTGCTATTTGCAAAATTTAAATGGTGGGTTGTGATCCAAACTACTCACTCTGTCATGGTGGACAGCTGGCTGGAGTTTGATGATTCTTGTCCTATGTTTAGTCTGTGACAAACTTATTTTAAGAATAATATGTTCATCTCCATGATGATGCTTTCTGTGCCTTCTGAAAGCCTCACGTTTTTTGACCTGAAATGGTTTTAAAAATATGCATCAGCATATAATGTAAACATTGGATAAAATGTGTGAAACCTCTTGATTCAGGTTGTTCTTATTGACTAGTGTAAAGAAAGCCACTTTTATGCCATGGATAATAAATACATTCAGCATTATAAATAAGAATTTTGCATAATATTAAACATCAGATAGTATACCTTATGGGCTATGCTAAATAAAACACTTGAATTAGGGTGAGAATTCCCATCAGGAGATGATGACAGGCTCATTGATCTATATGGGGCATTCAAAACTGGACCAGGTATTTTAGGAGATCTCCTGTGCCGAGAATTCCCATTGACCTGAAAATATATGTCACTTAAAATTTATGGAACTATGAAAAACTTTCAAACAAGCTGTTCCATGTAACTTTGGATATACATCTAAGATTAATAGGGTTTCACTCAGTTAAAAAGTTTAAAACAATATAGCATTTCTACCTTGCATGAAAAGCATCCCTCTGTAGATATAATTCTGTCTTCAGGTATCTGATAGGGATCTGAATCGATTGGAAAAGTTGGAACATTGCCAATGTCATCACCATAACCATGTACAGGTGGACTGATAGTCGATAAGCAATGACCCTGAAAAAGTATTAGCATAAAATAAGCACACCAAATTCCTAAAAATAATTTAGAAAGAGTTCACCATTGCAAAATTATACCAGGTCACATTATTTATGGACACTTTACATAATTTTCATTGGTGAATCTTTTTGCGTCATTCCTTGAGAAATAGTAGATATTTTCACTAACCAAATAAAACAGAGGGTGAAGAAGTGACAATTTTACCTGTCCTATTCGATGATATCCACTGGGACACCCACATGTAAATCCTCCACTCCCAAGAGGAGTACAGCCAAAAGCACAAGGACTACCACTGCACCCAGCGCTGACCTTTAAGTAGATGATGTTTTATTTTAATGCCAAAATTAATATTATACAATTGAATTTGACATATCATCCATTAAAAGTTTTTCTGTGAATGTCATGACTGGTTTGCTCCCTCAATAGTCAATCTGTACTAAAACAATTCACTATCCTTCATTATTCTTAATTGCTTGTAATTAAAAACATTTTATGCAAATTAAGTATTTAGTTAGAGAAAACCTGCATCTGCAACCTATTCCAATATTCCACAGTTATCAACCTGAAGGTTGATTTGATAGATGAGGGCAGAGCTCACCCAATATTAAGTACATTGGCATACCCAATTCACATATCAGGGAATGGGGGCCTTCCTTTCCCTGTGCCACCAATGCTTTCTCAGAAAGATCTGATATCTTCAAAAGCACATAACTTGGGTGAGGCTCAGGGTTCCCAGAGGCATCCCCACAAATTGTACCCAGGCCCTACTGTCAGACGTTCTGTACTCTACCCAGTGGACTACAGCTGATACCTATGTTCCCCATATTTTATGTTACTCATAATTAAAAGCCTGCACCTCAGTTAGGTGGATATTTTATCTACCATACTGTTTTTCATGATTAGTCACAGGAAATAATAATTGGCATGGTTTCCCATTACTTCATGGACTTGTGTTTTTTATAATAAACATTTGAATTTTTACACTTAATATTTTATGGTCTTATTTGTAACAATTATGAGGAAAAATTTGGCTGAAATATTTGATAACATCAATGTAACAATCTAAAGTGTGAAGAGCAGGAGAATATAAGAATAAGGGTGGATATAATTTTTCATGACCAAAGTTAGTCATTGAGATGGAACTATTAAGAAAAAAGTTTGACAAAGACGCAAATGATTACTTAGGGAAGGAAACGTTTTAATACTTAGAAGTCCAGGCAAAAGAAATAATAAACACCATAATATCCCTCCTTTGGCTTCCTAAAATACCTATCACCATATTACCCACTCACCCTTAATGACCCTTAAATCTTCGTGTCCCCTCTCCTAAAAATACCTTGTTTATAAGGTTTCATGCAGTGGCCCCAAATTCCACAGGGTTTACTCATGAGAGTCACAGAACAGAAAACATGAACAAATTTCATTAAAGGACATACAAGATATCGTCTCATATAGAGCAATATATTACCAAAGTTCTTTTCTGCTGTGCCACAGATCTTCATCAACCAAAGTTACAGACTTCATGACCCAAGTTTCCAACTTTCTAATTTTATGTTTTTATATGCATGTATATATATATATATATATATATATATATATATATATATATATATATATATATATATATATAACCATAAACACAGTAATCAACCCAAAGGTCAGTTTGGTAGGTGATGGTAGAGTTCACCCAGTACTAAGCCCGACGGCGTGTGAAATTCACACATCAGGGTAGGGGGGCCAGTTCCTTTCCCTGTGCCGGTTATGGTTTCCTAGGAAGACCTGGTATACATAACTTGGGTGGAGCTACAGGTGCCCTGAGTACCTTGCCCAAGAATCGAACCGGGACCCTCCAGTCAGCTGTCCAACGCTCTACCCACTAGACTACCGCGACCCACACACACAAATAAATAAATAAATATATATATATAAATATATATATATATATATATATATATATATATATATATATATATATATATATATATATATAATATATATATATATATTTCTGGAAAACCACCTCAATTGTCATTCCCAAGATGAAACGTGTGTGTTCTTTTCATGTGTTCTTATATTGTTTGTTGCTGTCCAAGTTTTTTATTCAACATTTCCTTGTTATATTTTTTGACGAAATCATCTATATATATATATATATATATATATATATATATATATATATATATATATATATATATATATATATGTATATATAAACCTTGTGCATTTTACCTGAACACAGACCATGAGTGCATTATCAAATTGATAACCATCAGGGCAACCACACCGGTAGCTTCCAATTGTGTTAAAGCAGGTACCAGAGCCACATGGTGACTGAGCACATTCATTGTCATCAACACACTGGTTATAGTAGAAGTGCTGGAGAAATCCCTCAGGACATGCACAGCGGAAGCTTCCCAATATGTTCTGCAAAAAATAATCACAAAAAGTATAATGACTGTGCATTAATTACCCCAAATGTACACACTGCTAAAAACTTGCTAATATGAAAATAATGGAATTCGTTTTTTAAAAACATTGGGTGCCTTTCTTTTTTATGTAAATTAAAATTATCTGTTCTCAAGAGTTTTCATAATCTTCCAGGGTGCACAAATATAGAATTATTTCCAGCAAAATTATTACTAGTTGATGTAGAAACATTTCAACTATTCTTAATGGTGGCTTAACTTGGGCAACTATATTTTTTGGCATTTAGAAAGATTTTTTTAGCATATTTGGGTTAATTTATTTTTTCTTGAATGTTTTATATCAAAACAGAAAAATAGGCTAGGACAAGGCTATAATAGTAATTTATTTACCTGACAACCATATTGGCACTTGGAATCATCTGTGCACTCATCCATATCAGTGCAATAGGATCCAGAAGAATCCAATTTGAAGCCCCTCGGGCAAATGCATCTGAAACTTCCCAGGGTGTTGATGCAATTTCCAGGTGGAGGGCAGATGCCACTCTGATCTGTGCATTCATTAATATCTATGAAAAAAACACAAAATGGTAAGATAATTTGTCACATATTTAAAATAACCCAAGGACAGGATAATGTTTATCATAACAAATTTGCATCTACAGAAATTATAAGCAACCATTTAGAGCTTTGCATTTGAAATATTAGAGCTGACACAAATTTATATCCCTTAATATACACACATAAAATATTAATGGAATTAATTGGAAATTTACTTGAAAATAGTAAAAAATGAAAATCAACTTTGGAACTACATGTACGAGTAAAATCACTCATAGGGTCATGAACTATCCCAAGGGAAATTTCAAGTAAATCTTAATGAATATGTGTTGTCATTTAGAATTTCAATCGATATTTGAAATACAATACCATGACTAATATAAGACAGAGTACAGCATAGAAACACATACACAGTGACCTTTTAGGAATCTAGAGATGAGGAGTATAAATCAGGTGCCTTTGCTACAGAGAGGAGAGGACTCAGCATCATCCCAGGGATGCTGTGTCCTCTCCCTGGCACTGACTTAAATGTGGAACTGTGCCCAGGAGAAGCCTGGCCATGGTTCCACATTTAAGAAAGAATCAAACTTAATTCTTGTTATAATCATTCATTGATGAAATGCCCTTAATCTTCTATTTTTTGGCATTGTTACCTAGTGGGAGTTTACTTCAAAATTCCAAAACAGAAAAGACAACATTCTCATAATGATGTAGAAAGGAAATAATTAACAAAATTATGTGCATTGTAGAAAGCATGTACCTAGACTCCCCACCCTTTTGCTAAAGTCTACAGAAATATCTGATGATGCATGTTCACTGCTTGAATTAAAAAAATATGGGTGAATGGGGGCAAACATTTACATTCAAGAGAATCTCATCTTATGTTTTAAATGTTTTCAAAAAACCAAAGCCTGGAACTCTCATTAATAGCACTGTGAATATGACATGGTATCTAACCTGTGCAATGATCTCCCACTTGGTTATATCCTTTTGGACAGCCACATTTGTAGCTGCCTTGAGTATTTATACAGTCATGATGACAAGTGTGGCGGCCTGTAGCACACTCATCAAGATCCCTACAGCTGACACCATCTGGATTGAGTACGTGACCAGGGGGACAGGAGCAAACATAGCTCCCATCAGTGTTCTGGCATGAAAACTTGCATGGCGACTGAGAAAGTTCACATTCATTGATATCTACAATGAAATAAACAGAATTAGTACTTAAGCCAACAGAAGTTTCATTAAAAATTTATTTGTATCCACTCCACTTTTGTGAGTATAATAGTAAGCTGTTCCATACCAATACAGCGTGTTCCAGTAGGATCTGGTTTGTAGCCCTTATTACAAATACAGCGATATGATCCCATGGTATTTATACACCTTCCATTCCGGCACAGATCAGGTATGGTCATACACTCATCAATATCTGAAGAAGAAAGATCACATGGGTAAAAAATTTTCACTTATTTGCAATTATCTATCCTTAACGCATTCCTTCCTGTGTACATTGGTGCTAACTTAAAATACTGCACAAACATTTGGTACTATTGGCATTAAACTGCTTATTTTCATATCAACACTGTATAAAACTACAGTGCTCACAGCAGCAAATATAATTGAGGGGTGTACGGTTATTTACCACTAAAAACACAGTATATGTTTTTTTTAAGGTAATCTACCGGTTAAGGTAGGTTTTTGGGTGGACACAACTACCAAACAAATATTTTATTACTCCTAACAATACACAAAATCAATCATCCTACTCTATATCAGGTCCCTCTTCATCTCTGAGTACTTTCTTCCTCCCTTCATCACGTCCAACATCCCTATCCTGTTCCTTCCCTTTCCTGGTTTGCCCAACATTCTACCCTCTATCACAATCTTCAACATCCCACTGCCGGTCAACACCCCCTTCATCCACTTTTCCTGCCTCCATAGGATTGCTCCCAACAAACCCCTCTCTTCGCCCACCATACCAAGTACTTCCTCATTTGTTTTCTTCTCTGTCCATTTCACCTTCTCCATTCTTCTCCACACCCACATTTCAAAAGCCTCCAATCTACGTCTATCCTCCTGCTTCAATGACCACGTTTCCGCACCGTACATAGCTACGCTCCATATCAAAGTTTTTACGAGTCTTTTCTTAACATCTTTACTCAAAGTCCCCATCATCAACTCCCTCCTCCTTGTGAAAGCCTCTTTGCCTAGCGCAATTCTTCTCCTTATGTCCCTACTACTTTGACCGTGTTGGTCCAAAACACTACGGAGATACGTAAACTGTTCTACCTGCTCTAGTTTTTGCCCTCCTATTTTAATGTTAAGCTTGGCCTTTTTCTTTTTAGAAAATCGCATAACCTTTGTTTTATTAATATTGATTCTCATCCCATACCTGTCGCACTGAATTTCCAATTCACTCAGCAATGCTTGCAGCCCCTTGGCTGACTGACAAACTAAAGCTTGGTCATCAGCAAACCTAACTGATTTTACGAATTCCCCGCCCACTTTCATTTCTACCTCGAGTTCTTCCCATGCCTCTTGGATCATTTCCTCTGCATACAGGTTGAACAGCAACGGTGATAATGGGCAACCCTGCCTTACACCTCTTCCTAACACTGCCCATCCTGACTCCCCGTTTCCCACCCGCACCTGAGCAGACTGAGACATGTACAGGTTGCGGATTAGCCTCCTTTCCCTCCAATCTATTCCTATTTTCTGCAGAATACTCATTAGTTTTTCCCAATTCACTCTATCAAACGCTTTTTCAAAATCTACGAAACAGGCAAATACCTCCTGGCTGTGTTCTATATTCCTCTTGATTAATAATCTCATTACTGCAATAGCATCACGCGTACCTCTCCCCTCCCTAAACCCAAACTGATCATCCCCTAAGTAATCATTTGCCCTACTCTCTATCCTTTTGTTTATGATCCTGAGAACAACTTTAGCTGCGTGGGATATCAAACCAATTGTCCTATAGTCCTCACATGACGCAGCCTTTACCTTTTTCGGAATAGGAACTAAAACTGATCTCACAAAGTCGTCCGGCCAGATTCCTTCCTCATAGATACTACAAATCAACCCATATAGCCTCTTCCTCTCACATTTTCCTAAGCATTTTAAAAGTTCCACGGGAATGTTATCTACCCCCACGATCTTATTTAGTTTCATCTCCCTTAATGCCCTTTCTATCTCATTGTCTAGTACGCCTGGACCTAAGCTGTCTTCCTCTATGTCATTTTCTTTTTCAATGTCTAACTTTGTTGGTCTGAGTTCCTTACTATACAGTTCTTCTATATACTCCTTCCATCTCTCTTGGATCTTTCCTGCGTCAACTATTACCTTACCCGCCTTATCTCTAACTGTTAGCATAGCTCTTCCTTTCTTACTTCCCGATAACGATTCAACTTTGCTGTACAGCGCTGTTATCAGTTTAAATTCTAGCTTAATATATAACACTATGGAGGGTGAGTGCCTGTCATTCTGCAAGTCAGGAAGCCGTGAAACTTATTTATCCCACCCCACCTTTGCTCAATGGCCATGCTCTTTCACTTGCTCACCCGATAGCCCCTACATTAGAGCTTACAGAAATGTCCAGCAATTTATTACTTGTAAATATGTACATTCCTTCATTATCAAAATTCATTAAAAACCCACTGGATCAAAAAAGCATAATATCAATTTCATACAATTTTTGTGACTTGAAAGATCATCAAATTAAGGTTTTATTTATGAATACTGAGCTTTAGTTATGATGCTTTAGTTACCTTTTCCATCAATGGACATTCCAGTTTCCATGCATAACTGCTTGTATTCTTCTGATCTGGAACTTGGGCAAGGCTGGCAACGAGGCCCCCAAGCTGCTCCCATGGTACAACAGCAATCGGCCCTTGTAACTTTCATCAAGCCATCTGTATGGCTAGTGCACTTACCAGCCATCAACTGGCGGAAACAATAACCAACTCTTCTATCTGAAAGCCCAATATGATAGACTGTATTTGTACATAAAGTTTCAAATAAAGAGTACTGTAGGCAAAAGCACTATTTTACTGGATGACCACCTGGTGGCCTATGTGCTTCACTATAGGATCCCACAAATCATTTTAAATTTTACATCAGGATTCCAAGGAACAAAAGTATAAAAAATACCCATGCCTGAATAAGAAATCATGACTAGCCTGAAGGAGAACCTCATGATGACTTACTTTGAAGGGTGAATTATTAAACGCTAGACTGAGGTAGCAGGATTACCTACTGAATTTACAGATGTATATCACCAGATAATGTTTCAATCCAAAAATAAAAAGGAATGAGGAAATGTACGAATAAGATGTCAACACAAAATAAACAAGCAATCTCATAATTTAAAGTTTTTACAAAGTGTCAGCACCAAAAGGACTCAATGTCTTTGAGTAAAATTTGGGATGACATGAAGTCAATGACATTATGATGTAGGCACCTACTCGTATGTAGGTACCTACTACATGTTACATCTATAAGTCATTAATAAAGTAATAAATAAAAAATCTAATTTAGTGGTGAAATGCATAGAAACATTAAAAAATGTTAAAAGATCAGAAACATTCATAAAAATTTATGGCTTTGAAGTTAAACTCAAATATAACATGTTAAAATACAAGAAAATAATTATATTCATTATGTTGGGACACACAAGTTCCTTCACCGAAATCATGAAATAGATCATCACATAGTCCTTGCAGCAGAAGAAAATATAACTTTAATTTTCTCAAAGTTCAAGAGACTATATGCTCTCTCTTTCGAGGTAGTCCAACTTTGAAATACAATTAAAACTCCATTTCGATAAAAAATAAGATACTTAGAACTTTCTTAAATAATCACTTGTCATTTTATTTACAGAACGCTAAGCACTTTTTCTATCTTAAGCAATGACTAAGCTACATAATGCTTGTAAAATTATTACTAATAAAAATAATTTGACAAGGTTGTAGTAAATGAGTCAGCTGATTACTTTACCAGCTACAAAATTACCTCTTGAATCACTAATGCTGTGTTTAATTACCCAATATGGTAATGAAAACATTTGAATGACACAATGAAAAATCTATGCCGCAAAACTTCAAAGTATAAGGATTGAGACTGGAACATATAATCTTAACTGAAACATCAATTACCAGCAAGTCATATTAAAATATATCTTTAATGCACTAGTCATCTCTAATTGTCTCACCAATGCACTGCTTTCCATCAGGAGCCACTTCAAATCCTTCAAAACAGTCACACCGATAGCCACCTTGAGTGTTGACACAGTGACCATTGCGACATGTGTTGTGATCATTCATGCATTCATTAACATCACGACAGTCATCAACAAGGCCAACTTGTTGATAGCCCTCAGGACAAATGCACATGAATGTACCAATCAGGTTCTTGCAAGCAAATTTACAGTTGTTGGCAGGAGTTACGCACTCATTGACATCTGCAGCATGAAATATAGAAGATTGTAAACTTAAACCATTTCTAAAGAGCAACCAAAACTAAATCTTTCCTAACATTCTAATATTAACCTATCCTTAAATTTCTTTGAATAAATTAATTCAGGCTATCGAAAGTAATTAAATAAAGAAGACTAAAATTAGAATTTAATTCATATTACAGACATAAGACTTAAAAATGTAATTGTTGAAATGGAATGAGGCATTCATGAAGGCAATTATTAATCAAATTTTTTCAGGGAAAATTATGCATAAACTTTTGTTCTTTACCCCTATTATTCAGATTTACATAAATGGGATCATTTCAAAAATTGGGTTTTTTCTTAAATTTACAATTGGCCTTTACACCAATCAGTAATCATTTGGTCGAAAATAGCTCCATTATTTAAGTCAAACTTTTTAAGTATAAACATAATCAATTAGACGAAAATCAAAATTTTTAAAACTCGTGAATACGGACTAAATGTTTTTGATATTCATATTAAGTTGTTGCTTTTGAACTTTGGTGTTAAAAGCATATTGCTGTATCTGATTTTCTATTGGGTTAAGAGATAATATGATGCATGGTTAACCAACGCAATTGTCCTGCAATCAGATCGAGATGTGATTAGTGATTACTTAAGTTACTCAGCAAGTCACACTTTTTCATAGTTGAACACTTAACTCAGAATTTGAAAAAATATACATTATGATTTCTATAAACTTACATATTATTTACATTAGTATACTCCTTTTGATTTAATTACTTTGCTCCTTTGCAATGTCAATGACAACTGGTTTGGAGCTTTTTGCAATTGTGTAATAATTAATACATGGAGTGGTATAGTTTTTTTCTAACTAGAAAAACTATAAAATGTTAGGGACTTGTTGAATCCCAAAAAAGTGGCCCATCAAATCAATTTTCAAAGTACTGCGTTCAATGACTAATGCATCAGTAATCACCTGATTAACATTTAATGCAATATTCCACTGTTAAGTCACATCATTTTTCAGCACTTCTGAATATCTCAAATGAGAGTGACATTTGTAAATATTAAAAAACAAAAGAATATTAAGTGAATACTAATTGCATGCACTTGTATTAAAAAAAACAAACTTGGAAATTAATAAAACGATGTGCCACTCTGGTTTCAAATTTAAGGCAAATGTTTCAAGCAAGGATGACTCTTGGGTTATGGTAACAAACAAAAAATACAATTCTACACACTCAAATTAGAAAAATACAAAAGTTTGTAACATTCCAACACAGTAGAAACGTTTTATAATGCTTCATGTCCCAGCTGATAACAATTAAGTCTCTGTGAATTATTTAATTAAAGCAATGCATTTTTATATATGACAGTCAACTGTATATGTAATCTAGCAGAGGCTTCATGACTCCATCATTCTTTGTAATTCATTACTACTTCCCTTTGCCCTTTCCTGTAAGTATTTACTTCAAATTACCAATATCAATTTGCCTATTCGTTATTCATAGAGTTTTATAGAGTCCTCATGAGTTAGTTTTGCCAAATATCAGTAGGTTAACTTTCGATTGCAATGATCTTGTTGCTGCTTGAACTGAAGTATGATTACATTTTACACTGATATTTATAAAATTTCTAGGAATAAATTTTTGCCTATATTTATACAATTAAAGAAAAGTTAGGAAAAATGATCTCCATAGGAATTCACAACTAGCTTGAGTTCCATGAAGACATAAACAATATCAAAATGCCTAAAATAGAACAATTATTCCAATTATTTTGTTACTTTAATTGCAGTTCAATGAACAAGCTAAAGCTTCAACCAGAGATCAATAGAATCATAATGTGAATTATAATGGGCATTCATAATGATTGGAATACCCTTATTTATCTCAATTCATTAATTGCAGCAGTTCTGACAGGACAATGTTTTAATTAACAGAATCAGAAGGTATGCCAAATTTTTATTACAATCATGAATTTTAGTGTCCAATAAAAATTGTTATTTTTGGTGTATATATACTCCTATGATAATACCTATTCATAATATGTATGTGGCATATATGCTTTGCGAGTTAAATGTGAAAATATTCTAATCGCCTTATTATCATTTTCAACATTTCCACTTTCCCTTTACTCAGTAACTGGAGGGATACCAATGCATTGATCCTTTAAAAAATTACTTCAACCTGTAGCCTTCAAATAAGACAGCCCACTTAGGGGCCATGAGTGTGTGTGGGTTGAGAACTTGGGGATGAGCATCAGAGTATGGCACTGTAAACACCATTCATTTTATTCAATCGGACTATTATTAACTCCAAAATCTACCTCCACTCTGTACACAAGCTCTGTATTTACCTGAGCCTCCTTTCTTCAGTTATCAATTGCAACTCTTACTACTTACAAATCCAATTTTAAGCAATAATTGGAATTCACAAGCAAATTCTTCCATTGTAAAAGTTATGTTTGAAGAATCAAAATATAATAACAAGTATGTTGGAGATCCATGAAAATACCAGTTGATACTACCAACAATAGTATTATGCCTGTAGTTTTACAGAAGCAATAAAGCCTCAGAGCTTTCTAATTCTACCAAGTCACCTAATCCCCACCACAGTTGTCATGATAAACTTCGTCCCGTTGCCAGTAAATGAAAATACAGTGGAAACTGACTGCAAACTGAGTTTCCAATTTACAATATCATAAATATTTAAGATGAATTAGATTACCTCATCAAAGATTAGGTCTTGAATTAAAATGTAATTGTAGAATTATCTAACACATAGTCAGAAATACACATTATTCTCTGATGATGATGATTCTATGATTTTATTCCAAAACATTTTTATTTTTTTAACAAAATCAAATCAAATATACTCTTGATAGTCATAATTGCATCATATACTATTTTAGATGTACTATTTTGGACTCATTTCTTGACAGATCTGACTTTGCGATATGTCATTAGTTTCAAACATTGATGAGGGAACAAATAAATGTTTAGTTTCCATATTGTTGATTTGTTTGGTGCAATCATCTCACTGTACAGTGTAGGCAAGAGAATTCTTAAATATCACAAAACAATGCTGATGAGAAACACAATCAATCACTGATCTTGTGCTGTTAATATATACCCTAAGACATTAAACCCATATATTTTCAAAATTTGAAAAAACTAATATTTTTATCCACAGTTGATTACCCATTCATTAAATAAATACTTATACTTTTAAATGTACTTTAACAGACTTTGTTCTACAGAACAATGAAAGGTTATCCTGACCTTGGCAATGTCTTCCATCAGGTGCCAAAGCATACCCATAAGGACAGATGCATCGGAATGAACCAGGAACATTGTGACACCTGAACGCACATTGATTTCCCATTTCCTGGCATTCATTGATATCCTCACAGACCTATTTGACAAGTAAGTTGGAGCGGAGCAAATCATTATAAATATAAATTTAAGTAAGAATCATTAGGATTGTTGGCTTTGTAAAGTTGTTTTACAATCACCTGCATGGGTCCAGGAGTAAAACCATCATCACAGGCGCACTCAAAACCACCCACAACATTAGAGCATGTGCCATTCCCACATACATTTCCATGTAAGCACTCATTGTCATCTGAAAAATTCAGTATTTTCATTTCCACCATTAAAAAATTACTTTCACAATGTACATATGTAATGGTTTTAAGCAAAATGAAAATGAATGATTTGCTATGAACAAGATGAAGGATGAGAACCACATTAATACATAGGAGCAATGATTACATATGAAAATATCTCACAATCCTGAGAGAGAGAGAGAGAGAGAGATGGTGAAAATAGAGTGCAGAAAGAAAAACACCCAAAAGAGGTAAGCATTATATATCAGAGATATGAATTGAGAAAGATCAAAAGGCGCCCATGAAGATTAAATGAGGAATAGGCCTGGTATCAGTAAAATGATAAAAATAATAAAATTACATTTTGGAGAAATTATTGTTTTTGCCAAAGCTTTAAGCTAGGGGTTTTTCCTGAAATACATTTTCTGAACCCATCTTTGCACATTTTGACCATTTTCCTATTGATGTTTGTCCTCGTGTTTATACATAGGTGATGGTTTTTTGTGGGCATGACAACTCGAAAGCAATTTATATGAAGAACACAAAATTTTATACAGAACATAGTAGATGAAAGCAGTAATTTTTGGATTTCCTACAAAATCTATCCACTGGAAATTATCACTACGGCCTTTTTTCAATGTGCATCAGAGGTGTCACCACAAGAAACTATCATAAAGCATGGAAAATTCCAGAAATATTTCTGATGATGATGCCACCCAAAAAGTCTTTCTTAATCAATTTAATTCTATGTTTTCCCAAAATTAGGGGAAAAATGGAGGTTATCACCAACACAGATGCCTATTTTGAGGACCTTCCAAAACGATACTGTCTGGATGGCTTAAAAAAGTTAGAGAATCAGTGGGAAAAGTTTATTAAGCTAAAAGGATATCATGTTGAAAAATAAAAAAATATCTACCCAAAATAATGTTTATATAGTTTTTCTAAGGACTTATTGAACAGCGCACATATATTTAGTAAATTATCAGTACTCGCAATTGCATCAAATTTAAAAAACTATTATAACAATTGACAAGGCTATTGCTATTCAACTTAAAATGTTATAAAAATAACTGTAGTCAAAAATGAAAGTGAGCTTTACTTTAAAAATGAAAAATAATTTTTTTCCTAAATTATATACATCTATACACATATTCACACACACATACATAATGCAGGTAGAAGGTAGGTAAATTTATGTAAATTATCCCTGTAAAAATGTAGGGGTACTTATGTAGAAGTGATTTTGTTATGACCGACTAAGGTGGTGTCGCAAGTATACAAGAGTGTTATGTACCTTTCTATAAGTCTTAGTGTTATCTGCTCCCTTTCTGACTCAAGGCTATTGATACTAATATAAATGTTCATAAAGTGTAATTTAGTTTTTAAGAATAATAAGGATAGAAAATTTTACATACTTATTTAGATCACTATTCACCATATCTCAAAAAATTTTAAAAAACCTTGCTCAAATGTTGACTTGGTGATTTTTGACCCTTACAAATGTGGTCACCACAGAAGCCCCATTTTTGGAACCAACTTATCTCCTTAATAGGATAAATACTGATTATATTCTAACCGTGAAGAAGGGAATTAAAAAAATATACATTTACAAGGTTGTCTCTCTATAATATTATTGGGATATCATCTGTGAACTAGATCTTTTTATATCTCAGAGCATATCAGCAATCAAATCATATATATATGCAACTGCATATACCACAAAGATCACAGTGGACAAAAATTACTGCAAATGCCTTAAAGCAAAGATTTACAAGGTGGTTTGAAACGTGTCCACAAAAATGAACTTCATACTTCACTTTTAGGGATAGAACATTTTTATTTTTCAACATAGTCTCCATTTAGGCTTATAAATTTTTAAATGCTGCCCCAGCTTGTTGATCCTTTCCAAAATAATATGAGTGGTTTAAATTTGCAAAATAAGTATTTAATTCCAAAATCAAATGTCTCTCCTCATTGGAATAAAATTATCTTCCCACCAGTTATTCATATTGGACGACAAGAAGCTAAAGGGAATAACATCAGGAGAATAGTGGGATGGGAATGAGTTGGATTTATAACACACATCAAAATTGTGATCACAACGTCAGTAAAGCTGAGGCATTGTAGTGATGGAAAAGGACTTCTTGTCAGACATTGCAGTCAACTGTGAACATATTTCTTACAACATGGTTTACAAGTTTCTCTTTAATTTTTCTGCAGGATTTGTCTTTCATAAATAGGTTTGATCAACACATTAACTTCTCCTTCATTCATTTTTGGGAATCACTCAACTAGTTTGATTCAAACAAAAGCCTAACATGAACCAATATTAGTAAGAGACCAATGTATAATAAAGTAATAGGCCAATATGGTTGAAATTCGGTGTGTGTGTGTGTGTGTGTGTGTGTGTGTGTGTGTGTGTGTGTGTGTGTGTAGCTTCAAAGGATGCAAGTAACCAAAAATAATTGTATGATGTGTACCAATCTGTGCACATATCTGATGTGTTTCTCTCTAGTGTTGAGCACACTTTTCAAACTATCCTCATAAGAATAAACTGTAAGAAGACACTATTTTAGGACCATTCCTTCATTTCATCTTGCAGAGGCACAAAGAAAAAGGTAGCACATTACCAATGCAATAAGTTACCATCAAGTTACAATGATGGCCCTACCCTTGGCCATAAAAAGAAAATTCTTGGAAGGAAGTACCAAATGTACAGTCACATTAGAATTGTACATTTCATGTTCCACTTGACCATTTTCTAAAAGGATAATACATGTATTGATAATGAAGTGACATGTAATTTATTTAGGAAGTATTCGTGTAATTGCATTTGCATATGTAGGAACCGCTTTATTTGGAATCACGATAAATCAAATTGTTTCAAAGTGTTAGTCATAATCAGCAAGAAAAAATTTAAAAAGGCACTACATTGAGTACTTAAAATCACCAATTATTGAAGAAAAAAATCATTCCCCTTAGTATCTTCAAAAAGTATGAAAACATATTAAACACATGCCAAAATTTAATAAATACATATAACTACCATTAATCAGTTCATTAATATCATGATAAGTATTTAAAAAATCAGCTTTTAGGCTTATGCACAAATAATCAATTTTCACCAATCATTACATTTCACAAAGCACACATTAATGTATTCTTCACACAGTTAAGTGAAACACATTCATTACAGATACAATCATAATAACCTTCTACAAGCCTAAGTACTTACCTATACATTTCTTCCCCGTTTGATCAAGAACATACCCAGTTGGACATTCACAGCGGTATGACCCATCTGTATTGATACATTCACCATTGTCACAAGCACTGGTCATAAAATTGCATTCGTTCAAATCTTCTCCAGTATCACCTCGTCCTGGGCCTTGGGGACACAGCTTAGCAAACTCCACTGCAGTAAAGAAAATAGAAAATACTTGGTAAAAATTTCATAAAGCTATTTAACTAGAAGTTTGGAATGAAAAACAATTTCAATAACATTGTTCTATGCATGTTAACTTCGGATTGAAAATAATTTCAAACACAATTCAAAATGTGCTCCGTACCTGATACTACATGCAACAAAAATTTCATTAGAGATGAAAAACAAGATTAATTTAGTCAACATTTTGTAGTAGAGTTAAAGTAGCATATTATTGTATTCTCAATGGAAATTCATTTTGTCCTCCAAATCCAAGCAAGCCAAAAATGCTGGAAAAAAGATTTTGCAAGCTAAATGATTGAAAAAATCATGACCTAACAAGTGAATTAGTTTGGAAATAAGTACAGCAAGGTGGATAAAAAATATTGCAATTCATTTCAAAACCCTTCACTGAAGTCTTTATAGATAATTAAATGTTTCACTTTCTCGGCACCTATTGCTTGTGAGTAACTTATCTTCGCTGCAGGAAATTTATATTTGTTAATAAAGGGGTGCTCTTAGGAAAAATTACATAAACCAAGAAATATGCATTAATAAATATGTTCAGCTATTTATATTATCATAATAGGTTTATGGAAATGGCTTGAATGGTTAGTAGTTGATTAAATAAATGAATACAACAAAGGGTTTTAAAATGTTAAAAAAGTGCTGGATTCAAGTATGCAGACAAACCCTGAATCCCTAATCCTGATAATGTGGTTGTATGTGCATTGTGCCTTGATAATAATAAACCATTAATTCCGGAGTGTGACCACACTGAACTTCATAGGCATATATTCTTTAATGTTTTACTGATTCCATGATCATTATTATAGGTACTGAGATAGTTCAATCAACACTTGAGAGAGCATATAGCTACACTAACATTCTTGTATTTTGATTTGAGTCCAAAAAACTTAAGGGAGAAGCTTTACTTTCACATTCTTCACTTTAATAATATAACTGGAGGAAAAGTTCACAAGAGAGGTATTTTAATATTAAAAAATTAGTAGTGATCTGCCTATTTGAAACGAAACAAGTACCAGAGTTTGCCATTAATTACCAAACTAATGTGCCTCATAAATTAAAAAATGGAATAATGAGTAACGCTGGATTTGATGCATGGTTTTTCCAGCATGTGACATCTTCCTTGGTCCTATTTCCTGCAACAAAGGATGATGCCTTAAAGTGCATCATGAGGCTTAAAAGTAAACCAACAGTCGGAATCGATGATATACCTACTACGATTATAAAAAATGCTTCAAGGTAATAATCAAACCCTTAAAATTTGTCATGAATGAGTCCTTCACAAATGGTGAGTTTCCAGACTATCTAAAAATAGCAAAGATAAAACTTATTCTTAAAAAAGGGAATGAGAATGATAATAGCAATTACCAACCATTGCCCTTATTTACTAATTTTTTGAAAATCTTCAGTCCTTAGTGAGACAGGCTTATGAAATATATCATTAAAAATAGAATTTTTAGTATGGAATAATTAGTATTCCAACAGGGAATAGGTACTCATGATGCTTAGCAAGTTTTCTTAAAATAATAATGACTTCTTGGGACTCAAAGGAATACTCTGTTGGTGTATGCAATGATCTTTCATGTGCATTTCATACTGTGGACCATGACATTCTTCTAAGTAAATGTGAATGCTATGGGATCAGGGGAATTGCCCATAAATGGCTTCAATGACATTTAAAGGGCAGGAAACAGATGGTGGAGGTTTCTGGAATTAGAGTCAACAACATTATGATAAATCACTTATCAACCATAGAAACAACAAGTGTCGGGGTACCACAAGGTAGCATTCTTGTGCCATTATCATTTACATTATATCAATGATTTGCCTAGATATATTGAGAATAAAAACATAGTTCTGTATGCAGATGATACAACTTTACCAATGAGCCCCAAGGACCCTTACTTGTTGCAAGTTAAGCTTGGTAGCTCATTATTGCTCTTGGAAAAATGGTGTAACATTAACAAACCACCAGTAAATGTACTAAACACAAATTATATTCAATTTGAAAAAAGAAGGGAAGTGCCTCAGTTAGACCTCTAATTAAAAGGCCAACCAATAGAAAGGGTACACAGCACCAAGTTTTTAAGTTTTTCTATTGATGAGCCCTTAAATTGAAGGATCCATACCAATGGCCTATGCTCCACTTTGGCAAAAAGTGAATTCATTCTATGAAATCTTATAAACATTGTAGATGTAAAAATACTGAAAATGGTTCACTCTGGCAACTTTCAGTCCGATATGAGCTTCAGAATTATTTTTTGGGGAGCATCACCTGTCTTCTGCAAAGTTATTATAATGCAAAAAAGATGGATTAGGTATGTAGCAAAAATACCCCCATGGCAAACTTGCAAACCTTGTGCTAAAGAATTGAAAATTCTAACTTTACCTCATCTATATATTACCTCTACATTTTACCTCATCTATCTATGTTATAAATGTATGAATGTTATGGATAATATAAAACAACAAATCACCAATGCTCAAGTAGATAGGCATAATACTCGGCAGGGTGTTGATGTACATTTGTTCTGCCACTCTTCTGCTATGTGTAATAAGAGTTCCTTTAATGTGGCTATAAAAATTTTCAACTAGCTGCCACCAGACATAAAATCTGGTCCTTCTAGAGGTACATTTCAGAAATATCTCAAGCATTTTCTGATAGATAAATACTATTATAATGTGGAAGAGTTTCTAGAGTCTTCAGAGCACTGAAGCAGCTGGTTGTTTTTTCTCTGACTTTTCCTATATTTTACTTCGTTAAGTCCGTGGACCAATAAATATTGTTATTATTGGTAGATAGCTCAGAAAGGAATTTTTCAAATTCAAATTCATAATTCCATCCAATTCTCAATAAATCAGTATTCATATAGTCATTATATTCCAGCAGACTTCAAAAATAAATAAAACATACATATTTTAATGACAACAATTTTATACCTGAGCCCTCCCTTGGGCAATGTTCACAAGATTTTCCCCAAGACACTCCCATGGTACAACAGCACTCCTTGCGAGTAATGGAGTCAGGACGAGGCAGGACACATTTTCCTTTGAAATATAAATAATAGCATATGTTTATTGCTTTAATATCACTGGAAAGAGCTAACCAAAATAATTTAACAAAACTGCTAATAGGTTATAGCTGATTTGAAATCTATCAATGGCGAATATCAGTGGTAATTTAAACCATTTTTGCATATCTAATACATGCATTTGCCACAAATTATACAATTTAATTGCTGCATATTTCTTGATCAGATTTGTGAAAGTGATTTGGAAATTTTTCATTATGAATGGATGTTCATAAAAATACATACCTTGCCTCATTCCATCATAACAGAAATCTTGTCTTATATCAATGCATTTCATTCCATTGTGGCTTAAAATATACCCTTCTGGACATTCGCAAATTACACCTCCTTCTGTATTCACACATCTACCTCCCTCACAAACTCCAAAATCCTCCTGGCACTCGTCAATGTCTACAAATAAATGGAAAATCACCATATGTTAATGCAACAAAATAGGAATATGAGCATAAACAGTTAAAGGTAATGAATTTAATATTTGAAAGATTACAAGGGAGTACTAGTTACCAACAGAAATACAGCACTTTTTTAAATGAGCTTTTATTGTAAATACCTTCACAATAATTTCCATCAACTTGTAGGGAATAGCCTGGAGGACAGCTACATGCAAACGATCCCATTAAGTTTTGGCATTTACCAGGTGGAGGACAAGTTCCAGTGACCTAAAAATAGAGATAATGTTTTAAAAAATAATTATCTGAAGTAATAGTTTCCAATACATATGCATACATTACATTATATATCCAATGGAGTATCATGGAGTATCAAACGCTGTAAATTTGAATAGGATTAGTACCTGCTTGCAAGTAATACACATGATGTTTGAAAATACTGAGCAACTTTTTTTTGATAAAGATACAGCAAGATCGGTAAATTATTATTAGCAGTAGACTACCAAAATAGGTGAGTTTTCATTGGACCTAGGGTTTCCACATTGCTTTGCTTCCATGCCCTGCCTAACACCGCGCAAAAATATCACATCACCATAAACCACTCATTGACTCCCCATACTTTCTAACACCTTTTGTGCTGTTCCAAATGCTTATTCCTTTCTTCATTTTTATGCAAAGAGTTCTTCCTTTTATCACAGTCTTTATATTCCCTTGCTCCTCATTATCGCCTAAATAGATATTTCCTACCTTCTAACTTTTCCCAATAACCTCCTCTCCATTTTCATGGCTAGTATCAATACATTAGGACGTTTACTAACATTCTATATTTTACATTATTTACCAAACCCATATTGCAAAATACTCTAATTTATGCTTGTCCTCTTTCCTCAATGAAAATATTACATAATCAAATAAACCTACAACCTAAGTATCCAAAATCTTTTCCTTACATATTTCTTAACTTTGAGTCCCTTCCATAAACTCCTTCTTCCTAATGCAATTCTTCAATTAGCATCTTTCTTAATTTCCTGCTAGTCATCTAAAATACTTCCTAAATAAGAAGTGGAATAGAATTTCTCTCCATTTTCGGGGTCTTCACTACATGCGTAATTGTTGTTGATGACACTTTTGCTGGTGTTCTAACCAGGGTCTTCGGGTTGAAGGTGGTCTCCTTTGACTTGAAGATGCTGGTTGGAACACCAGCGACACTGATGTCAACAATGTTAATGTACGCATTAAAGACCTAGAAAATGGCGAGAAACCCTACTGATATATGCTGAAGAAACTAAAGAAACACAGTTGGCAGTTCCCAGCTCTTCAATGCTTATGTTTAACTAAATCTTTTCAATTTTTGACTAGCTCGTTATTGTCATTTTCATGAGAAACCATGGCCTACAGCCTACTTCACTGCATATCCTGATTCACCTTTCAATAATTTTACCTTTGAATTATAAGTATTGGAAAGATTTTAGATATGTCGCCAATTCCTCTATCTACTCTCACTCTCTATACTACAGGGTGCAGCAACATAACTTCCTTTTTTAAAGGGGCTTTGCTAAATAAAAAAGGAAGTTATGTTGCTACACCCTGGCTGTTGCTTTGCGGAAATGTTACCTTTAAATGTCATGAATATATTTTCCAAATATGTATATTTTTGACAAATTCCAAGAAACTGCGTGAGATGCTGCAGCAGTAACCTTTGATGAAGTCATTCGCTAATGTGCATTGAAATGCAACAATTTCACAGTGTAAAATTTATTTACCTTGACTGGGATTCAAACCCGGATCCCTCTATGTCCAGCCGAGTGCTTTAGCCTTTAGTTTTTCATTCGCTAATGTGCATTGAAATGCAACAACTTCAGAGTGTAAAATTTATTTACCTTGACTGGGATTCGAACCCGGATCCCTCTATGTCCAGCCGAGTGCTTTAGCCTTTAGTTTTTCATTTTGTCACAACATCTTGTTCCTTTGAAGCCCCCAAAATTTCTGAGTGTAAGAGGATGCTGCGATAGGTTAACTGGCTAAAGCACTCTGCCAGGCATCGAGGGATCTGGGTTCAAAACCTGGTCAAGACGAATGAATTTTACACTCTCATATTGTTATGTATATTGAATTTCTCATACCCTGGATATCATTAAATTGTGAGATCTTCAGGCATAAATGTATATTCTAACACTTCTTATATTAAGAGGGTAGTGGAGAGGGAGTGGGCTAGAGGTAATTGGTTACAGAAAAAATGTTTTAGACAGAAAGGTGGAGGGCAGGAAAGATTGTAGATCACTGCATAATAACAGTTGAGGGTTGGATCCAGGAGCCTCTGATGTTTCATTTGATTCAATTTTATTTTTAGACCACATCCACAATGCAGTTCTTCATATAACAGAACCCAATTCCCTTGCATTAAAATTAATCCTTTGAACTGAAAAAGTATGCACAACAATTTTGAAAAGCCTTTCACAATAGCGCAAACATAAATAATCTGATCAGTCAAACTAAGGGCAATGTGAAGAGGAGAGACAGAATTGTAAGATTTTTGAGTTCAACTGAAGATGTCACAATGCAATGAATCAGGGTCATGTGCAATAAAATATTAGCAGAAAAAGTTATTTCTTTCAATTAGACTTTTGGAAGAAGAAAAATGTATCCTGGTAGCATTTCATATTACTTTCTATCCGTGATTTCATTATCATTACAGAATCAAATGTATCCCTCCCTTTTCGAAACCCAAATTAATCTTCCCCAAATAGTCTTTAGCCTTCTTCCCAAACATTTTGTTGATGATTATAAGCACAACCTTTAATAAATATGAAATTATAGTTATCACCTTACAATCCTGACATGCTGCTGCTTTTCCCTTTCTTTTGGATGGGGAATTAATGCTCATCTTTTGAATCTAGATGTGAATTTTCAGCATTGTTTTTCATTTGAGTAACCTTTACTCCATATATTGACATCAGGAAAAGCTTAATTTGTTTTAATTGTCTTACACATTGACAAAATTTTATTAATTTATTTTTTACCAATTTAAGTGAGAATTTACTGACCAGTAAAACAATGCAAAAATTTCAGAGTGTAAAAATCATTCGCCTTGACCTCGATCCTGTTCAAGGCGAATGATTTTTACACTCTGAAATTATTGCATTGAAATGCATTTTAGCGGATGACCCGTCAAAAGTTACTGTAGCGGCATCCCTTGCAGTTTCTTTGGAATTTGCCAAGTAAAAGACTTAGTTTAATCCAATTCAATTCTGGCAAAATAAATTAGTATTTGCCCTATTTTACACTTCCTCAAATTTACATTTTCCCAGAAAATACTTCTGACAAGAGTAAAATAGGCATTATGTATAGGAGAAATATAAATAACCGTTTCACAAGAATTATACAAAAATATTTTACACTAGAGCTTTAAGATTAAATATTGAAACTGACCAATTTTTCTGTCTAATTGGAGATTTGCTACCTAGGTATTTATGGAAATCATAGGGGTACAAATAGGCAAAAATTATGGAATCACTTAATTTTTAATGCTGTGTACGTGAAAATGAAATAAGCAAACTATTGGCATAGATTCCACTGAAGATAATTAGGAAAATATGATGTTTACATACCTCATGGCATTCGTCTATGTCACGACAGTATTGGCCATCTGCACTGAGAGTATACCCATCAACACATTCACAACTAAAAGAGCCAATTGTGTTGCGACACCGTCCATTTCGACATAAATTATTTTGCATAATTCTGCATTCATCAATATCTGAAAAATAAAAAGATTTGTTTAAATTTCCTGAGCTTGAATTGTCTGAGAACAAAATGTATACCTCTTAATAAAATTGAAAGCATGAGTATGGGGGCTAAAGGACTGCTGAAGCAGCACAAAACTCTATTTTCAAGGGAGCCAACAAAAAATTTACAAGATTTTTATTGAGCAATAGCTACAAATGTTATATCAGACTAAAATATTTATGACAAAAAATTGCAGGTTATAAATTACATTTCCTTAATCACAAGCTATCAAATGCACAAAGATTTTTTATATGCAAGATTTAACAAGTAAACAAAAACTTCTTGGCGAGACAATTTAAGCAATAGCCATTTATGGAAGAATAAAAGGATACAAATAGAGATATGTTCCTGTTAAATAAATTAAATATAGGATAAAGCAGTAATATAAACAACCCAAATTTTCAGTTTTTGTTTTGTTTGATGCATAGAACAAAGATTCATACATCATCATATAATACACATGTGCATCTATATTTATATAGAATTTATTCACTGCATGGAAATCATAAACATAGACATCCAGTGACCTGAAAGAAAAAATCTCATATAGTTGAAAAAAATTGGTATACCTATTGGTATCAATTACTTCCAAAAGTGGCTTTATTGTCAGGGACATTTGCATTCTGTACTGCCGGGATGAAAATGTTCGTAATGACACAATACCTCACACAAATTGCTGATATCGATTTTCAGCACAGCAAAAACCTAATCTCAAAGATGGCACAATGATTTTCATATTCTGAAAATGTTTACTCTAAATGAGCCAAAACCAAAAATTTACCTCCCTACATATGTGTGAATAATGATATGCAGCATAAAGCAAAAAGGCCCTGATTCCTACTAATTTTTTATTTTCATATTTTGCTTTATTCAAATCAATCCATGACTATTGTGTGCAAAATAGAAGCAAAACAAATTGTTTTAATAAACATTTGAAAAACAAATGTATAGTTTTTTACTTATTAAAATGTACATATTGAATCCTATCTATCAAAATGATGTGAAATATGTACTTCATACTAAAATGATTTTCCAAACATTTGAACAAAAATCCATTGAGACTGAAAATATAAAGCATTGGAAAGAATTGAAAGCACTTTCCTGAACTAATAGGTAGTAATTTAATATTGCTATTGTCCAGCTAAAAGGTTTTCTTAGCAGAGACAAGACTATTTTCAGAAGATGGTCAGTAATATTAGTGTATATTATTCATACAGATGCTGACAAAATTAAGTTTAGGTTTGGAGTATTCTGTTTTCCAATGAACACAGCAGAGTTCACTGTATTAATGTTTTGCATGACTGATTTATTTCACTGATTCTGCATTAATGTTGCATACATAAGTCAAAACAGTATGGATAGGCGTTAAAGAAGGTATATATATATCAATAGACATGAACTGGTTGAATCACTCATGTAAGTTACATATAATTGAAGAATAATTAATTCTTATAAGGATTCAAATTTAAATACATCATGGCAAAATATAACTTTGATGAAATTAAGTAGCTAAAATACTGATGAAAGTAAATCTCAACATTTTTCCAAATTATATTTAAAATTTACAGTACTTACTCAAAGGATCATATGTAAAAATGTTTGAATGTGACAGATATGAAAATGGGGTAGAATGTTAATAGTACCTAATTGACAGAGAAAGTCTCCTGTCATCACCGAAAATCATTTTTTTACTTTCCATTATTTATAGAGCTATTCAAAGTGCGTATGTGCATGCAGATATCAAATCAATTTATTTTTACGGAGAATTTTAACGAATGAAAATTCAAATTTCAATACATTTTGATGTATTCCCAGACTTTTCATGTTTCCTAGGGTTGATGTTTGATTTTCCATACTTTCCCAATGTTTACATATTTTCAAGGCTAGTGAAAAGTCCGACCAAAAAATACTTTCATTGGGTTTTTTTTAATAGCGTCAAATAAAGCATAGAACTATACAAAACATCATGTACCTCCTTACCAATGCAGTCATTACTATGGCTCAGCTTAAAACCAGGAAAGCAGTGACACTTGTATGATCCAACTGTATTTACACAAGTTCCATTATTACAAATATTTGGATGCCTTTGACACTCATCAACATCAACACAAGAGTCCCGGTTGGGTGTCAGAGCATATCCTGGATGGCAAAGGCACCGGAAGCTACCTTGAAAGTTGTTACAATCTCCATTTCTACATATGCCTGGTCTGTCCAGGCATTCGTCAATATCTGCAAAAGATGGAAAGGATTAATTTAGCTTCTTACACCCTTTTTAAGACTGACTATATTAAATAATGTTTACTTATACCATAAAGGGTTAAGGCTTAACCCTTCATAGCTTAAGGAAATATTATTTCATATAGTCAGTCTGCAAAAGATTCAAAGACATCATTGAACAATGGTTGAAAAAATTCATCGGATAACCAATTAGAGTATGTTCATAGTATAACCTCTAAGGGAAATGGGAGAGTTCTGAAATTTTCCTCATAATAGAAAAAGCTTCATTTGAGTACACTTATTTAATCCTACAGGTGAGAAGACCCAATTATTTTATTGCCCCTCTGCATGGTAGAAAGGTGATGGACCAAGTCCCTCTCTTTAATGTTAAGGAAGAGCAAGTAGGGAGAGGACTCTTACAATCTCCTCAGTACCTTCTCTTTCCTTGAATCACAAGGGGTGACCACCTCAGAGTGCACCTGCATGACTCACCAGGGGAATTGTAAATTCTTGAAATCAATTTCTAAACTTTTTAACGTTTGTACAAAACAGATCTATTTATTTTCCTTGTCATAGTCTGGTTGTGACACCAAACTTCATTTATATCTGTTGATTTTCAGAAACATAATGTTTACTTATTGACAGTGGTAAAGAATTGTAAAGAGTGACCATATCTCATGATAGTGGAATGGAATCCCTACTGAGATAGGTACGAATCAGTTTGGAGGAAGGAAATGATCCTCTCTTGCTAGGAAAGAGTTTGGGTCCTAAATATAAGGGGCTCTGAGGTCTTGGAGCAAGCAACAGTCAAACATACATGAACATTTTTCCCGCGTTGCCCTTGCATTCGTTCAAATATTTACATAGGTATTCCTAACCCTAGTAAAGGTAATCTGATCCTAATTACAGGATATATTTCGTACCATGAATGTTTTACATATTTAACAAAGCATTGCCAGATAATTAATTATAAACTCCATCACCAATATCTTTTCTATCTATTGGAATTCTATCAAATGGCATAAAACATAGTAGTAGTAAAGCACACGGTCAAGGGTATGATTGAAAAGGCTACCTTCTCATGGAATATGAAGTCAGCATGAATTTTTAGTACACCTACTTTGCAGCCCTGACCAATACACTATTACCTTACTGATATGATGTGGAGTCTGGATGAAAAAACATTGAAATGTGCTTAACCTTCTATGATGCCCAGATTGACAGCTGGATGAAATAGAAATTCCATTAGCTTATGCCTACACACTATACAGTAACCATACAGATTTGAAAAATAGTTTAGTGACCAGAAAGGCCTTTGAACAGTGGAGATGGGCTTTATTCAGAGACTCTTCAAACTCTCCAAAATCTTTGTGGAGGTAACAAAGTGTAGTGGAATTATTTAATTGCATAAATGTGATTGCAGTACCATCACAAGGAGCAGCACCAAGATGTTGGAGCCTCCTAGGCCATAAAAAAGTTAGCCATGGATATAACCAAGTGAGCACTCTCTTATGGGTCACTCCATGAAAATATCCACGCCAAATAATATTACTATTGTTCTCCTAAGAATTTTTGATTAATTCCTTTACATATCATGGACCCATCAATATCCCCATTTAAAAATGACTGTAACAGAATGAACAACTCGCAAAGCTTAAGGGAGGACAAACTCCTATGAAAGCTTAAAGGAGTTGCCACAACATTAATGACAAGAAAATGCCTCCATCATTGTAGCATAGAGCAGTGGTGATTATTAATAGTGAAATCAATTATTAAAAAAACATTCACAACATTTTTTTTTTATTTTAGAAATCATGTAAATTGCAAAACACAATAAAATTAGGCAAAATATTTTTCAACAGAATAAGTGTGATAAACTTTTGAATATCAAAGTGATTCAACTCATTTAAACTGCATCCATGTCAAACACTTGCAATATTTTTAATTTTTGTATGTAAGGAAAAATAATAAATATAAATTATACGAAAATGCAAATGTATAATTTAACATGAAATTAAAATAGAAAATGATCTAGCAATATTTCAGTTCTTTTTCTCGTTCATATTAAAATAATTTATGTATGAAGATAGGCACCATATCTGTATCTAATGGTATTAGTTAAGGCTATAAAGCTTAAGAGAAGAGTTTAATCTGAGGCATATCAATTTAGTCATTGATGGATTGCCTCAAAACTTTTCATCTATGTGATTTCAGAGATTTAATTGATAGAGGTTAATATTAAAAGTATAGCTATGATTTCAACACACCTATGCAATCTCTTTGGCTCATGCTTAATTTATATCCTTCAGGACACTGGCATTCAAAAAACCCTGGAGTGTTTATGCATTGAGCATTCCCTCTGCAAGGTCCAGGTATTTTGTTACACTCATTGTCATCTGGAAATAGAAGAATATATTCAAATACACACGCATCATAGCCATTAATTGCATTCACAACCACATAGGTAAATGCATTTTAATTATTTTAAGTAAGGTAAGTATTGCAGAGGATTTCTTTAAAGGCTACAATATAAGGATATTAATTTCAGGCAAAGGATAAAGTGCTCTTACCAATGCACTGATGTGAATCACTGTCATATATATATCCTCTATTGCACTGGCATTCAAAACTGCCTGGTGTGTTGATACACGTTCCGTGCTTGCACATTTGGGGCATCAGATGGCATTCATCAATCTCCTCAGACCTGTTAGTCAAAGGATTCATGATTTGCCCTGGCTTTGCCCCACATAATGTCAAATAATCTCCTGAAAATATAATAATTTCCTAATTTATACAGAAAAAATACAGAAGTATATAATAACTAAGCTAAAACTGGATAAACATGATCTTTCTCATGATGAAAATTATTAATCTTTGTATGATAATTCTTAAATAACCAAATGAGCAGCACATCAATGAATGTCAGCTAAAATCCATATTCATTAGCAACCTCTTTCAAACGAATATACAACTAGTGCTCAGGAACTCACTGTTTGGACATACATATGAATTGAAGACACCCCTGCAGATTAGGAGAGAGTCAAAGAGAAAATTAAACAGAATGATACCTACGTGTTCCAGGACGAGGGCATTCTTTGCATGGCCTCCCCCAAGCTTGCCCCATTGAACAACAGCAAAGCATGCGTGTTTGTTCTTGGGTCATTGGTTGAGTACAGACACCATCACTGAATTCCAGGAAGCACTGCTCCTTCCTCATATCTACACACTCCTCTAGTAAAATGGGTAAATGGAATTGTAACTGTATGCATGTCAAATCTTAAAATGTCAAAAACTCATTTTTTCTTCAAATTATCACATGTCATGCCATAACAAAATGCATTCCTAATCCAAATTCATGCCTAAGGATAGATAAAAACAATTACTCAAAATATGCAGAGTTATAGGCAAAAAACTTACTTCCATTTGGCATTAGCATGTATCCCTCGGGACAGATGCAATGATAGTTTCCATTTGTGTTCACACAAGTGCCTACTCCACAAATATCTGGGTTTTTCAAGCACTCATTTACATCTGCAGGGAATGATTATGATATTAAAAATCAAATCTATGAATGCTCAGGTGTAGAAAAATCAATCAAAATATCACAAATATGTCAAAAGTACCTATGCATGATGTATTTGAGTTAGCTAATTCATACCCATCATTGCAAGAGCACATGAAACTTCCAAATGTATTGGTGCAGTGGCCATTCTTACAGAGATTGTCCATTTCTTCACATTCATTGATATCTTCTAAAAGCAACTGCAAAAAAACATTAAATGCTATGCTTATTTACTGATACCAGTACTAAGACATATTAAAATTAGCTGCACCAAAACATTGGTACATATTTATTTAGGTATTTGCAAAATTCACAGGCAGTCAACCATCAAGTTAAAATTTTAATGATAGCCTCAAAAAGTGTCATGAAGAGTGGTGCATGAAAGCATAAGAACTAGGAACACCATGAAAGTTTCAAAAGAGCTAAAAACTATAACATTTACACAATATTTTTATGCATAAAATTGTCATTCACACAACTATTACATGAACTTAAAAAATAATTTAAAAAAAAACAAGAGTCAAAATCTCAAAACAGGTAAAATATACAATAATAAGTAATTCTAACAAATGTCAAAATCTTTCAAAAATAACATTAGTTAAAAATAAAAGAAATGAGATTCAGTAGGGAGCGCATTTGCCTATCTCATTCCTCTTACACTGAGGCTGTTACATAAGTAATTTGTTATACAGACTTAATGTAAAACAGACCATTATTTTTTTAATTAAAATTTTGAGCACAAAGATTTATATTCCTGGCAAAAGGTTGGCAACAGTATGCGTAGTCAAGTAGCTTGTACAAAAATCGTAAATCCGATTTTTTGCATATCACTCAAAGTTACATGCCTAAGATCTTTATAGACATCATTAGTAAAAGAGATCACATATCCATTTTAGCCAATTTTTACCATTCACGCTCTCATGAAATGTATTTGAATTATCTCAACCCAATTCATGTGGCAATCATAATGAGGTGCCCATACAATGGAGCCATACTCAATTATTAGCATAACTTAAGATTGGTAAAATGGCTGTAGCAGGGGATTTCTTTAAATGTTTGGAGAAAGTCTGATGCCGGTTCAGTTAAGAACGACGATATGTTTTTGCAGCATACCTTAACTCATCATTGAAATTTTGATCGTCCTTTACAAAATAGTCCCCAACAGGTGCAATACATCCATCTCACCTTTTTTCTAGTCTTTGAAGACATTCTGGAAGCCATTTTTTGATAGGTCCTTCAAAGCCACTTCAACAATGCTTCTGATGTTGAAAAATGCTTTCCAAAAATATATTTCTTTGAATTGGGGAACAGGACAAAGTAAAATGGATCTAGTTCTCGACTATAGGAAGCATAAGGAGTACACCTCACATTAATTTCCATGAGATATTCAGTAGCAACATTGGCCATATACAGCCATGCATTATCATTGTGCAGCATCCAGCCTTTTGCTTTGAAATGTGAACTTTTGAAATTGATTTGACCTTGGGGAATTTCCAGTACTTCCCCAGAGCAAGCTCAATTTACAATTGTGCATGATGGTACAACATTCTGATATATTATTTTCCTGAATACTGAAAAATGATAACCATAACTTTCCCAACAGAGGTCACCCACCATCTTGATTATTTTTTGTGATACGCAAGATGCCTACACCGAGCTTAGCTGTTTGCTCCTTAATTCATAATGCTGTTACTAAGTTTTATCTGCAGTGATATCCACCTAAAACTCTCCCCATTTTTCTGTAACCTCAACTCCAACTGCAAACATACCTGTATGTAACATCCTGTTGTTCAGGCAAGAGGAATCTGAACCCATACTTCTGATGGCCCTGAAACATTATCTGAACTTCTCTCACAGCAGCAGCATAAGTATGAAATGTTTACTTTCGTAAGAGCAGTGACTGGAGCTGCCAGTATGCCTTCCTTTCAAATTGTATTCTCACTTTAAAAATTTTAAACTATCTTCTAGCTGTGGTATAGAGAAGACCTGACACCTCACAGGCCATTACATAAGAATCTCCACAAACAGCATTACTTAAGCCAGCCGCTGCTGATGAAATACTGGAGTCAAACAAATAAAACTTGTACCATATATATGAGCTAAAAAGGGGATCGCGATGGTGTGATGGCTAATGTACAGACTTTCCACCGTGAGGGCCCAAGTTCCTAGATCCCAGAGGCGGCAGATTTTTTTCAGGGGTATCCCAATCCCTACTTGAGGTGCTTTGTGGAGAGCACTTTGAGTTGGTACGACGTCTGTCGTATGGGACGTTAAACTTTGGGCCCCTTGGCACCTTTTAACAAGAGTAGGCTAATGCTGATGCCGGGTTTCTCTCCACGCTTCCTTTCCCATCCATCCCTGATGGTGCAAATGACCTTAGCTGTCAGTCGCCTCCCCTAAAACTACTACTATGAGCCAACAATTTGAGATAAACCTAAATATTTGCCATAAATTGAGCAGTAATAAATGTAAGATCACTCTTTATTAAACACTCCTTGGAGATCCAAATTGCAATTGAAACATGTCTTACTGTTCACAACACTTTCCAGGAAACACTTTGCAAATTGATTCCCATTGCATATGAAATATGATACTATAAAGTTAATTTTACAATTTTAACTGGCCATAGTTTCAACACAGTATCATGATCAAAATGCCAGGGCCTTGATTATGACCAGTGTTGCAACCATGGCCAGTTTAAATTAAGAAAATAGGCCATTTGGTATTATTTATTATATTGCTTAGTTTGACCTCTGGGAAAATTCTGCATTCAGAAAAAGAAATGTTAGTAAGAATGCTCATAGGGAATATTTATATGCCAGAAAAAAATCAATGTTGGAAGAAGTTACTATGCATATATACTACCTCGATCAAAAATTTCCCGGAATTTATTCAGAAAATTAAAAATACAAGTTTATTCATCTAAATCTATATTGTCCCCTTCAAAGTAATCCCCATCGACTGCAACACACTTATGCCAGCGCTTGATCCAATCCTCGAAACATTTTTTATATTCGGTTTTCGGTATGTCCATCAGTGCTTCCTGCGATTTTTCCATTACTTCCTCTCGGCTGCTAAAACGCGTTCCCCGTAATGGTTTTTTAACTCGATTGAACAGAAAGAAGTCACAGGGAGCCAAATCAGGTGAATTCGGTGGCTGTTGGATGGTATTTGTTGCATTTTTCGTCAAAAAATTACGAATAATGATAGCACTGTGCGACGGTGCGTTATCATGGTGCAAAATCCACGAGTTTTCTGCCCACATTTCTGGTCTCTTTCGGCGAATTGCTTCACGCAAACGTCTCATAGCGCCCAAATAATACTCTTTGTTTACTGTCTGGCCTTCTGGCAAAAATTCATGATGCACTACACCGTTGTAATCCATGAAAACCGTCAGCATTGCCTTCTTTTTTGACTGAAAACGACGTGGTTTTTTTGGTCTCGGCTCATTTGGTGAACGCCATTCACTTGCCTGATGTCTGGATTGCGTGTCGTACTCATAAACCCACGTCTCGTCTCCAGTAATGATCCTTTTGATGAATGTGGGATCGGATTCAGCCTCGCAAATCATGTCTTTTGCGACGTCAACACGGTCTCTTTTTTGCATGAAATTTAGGTCTTTTGGCATGCTACACGACGGAAACCCAAATCATTAACCACAATGTCTTGGGCGGATCCATAGGCAATGTTCAAGTCCTCCGCTATTTCTCTGATGGTTAATTTGCGGTTATTGACCAACATTTCTTTTACTTTATCAATTTTTTCACCGACTTTCGATGTCGATGGTCTGCCACTGCGTTCATCATCTTCGATTGACTCACGACCACTTCTGAACCGCTCGTGCCACTGGTAGACGACCGTTTTTTTTAGAGAATCGTTGCCGAAACACTTTTCCAACATTTCCAACGTCCGTGCGCCACTAAATCCGTTTTTTACGCAAAATTTAATACAAGTTCGTTGTTGCAAATTTAAATCCATTTCTGAAATTGTAAAAAATCGCCAACACACACAGAGATAGATGTACTCTTGGCTACGTAACTTTTGCAAATGTCAAGTTATGACACTAAGATTTAAAGGGAATATCAACAACAGATGTACCAATTTAACAAAAAAAAACAGAACTCAAATCGGAACGATGGGAGCGCCACACGGTGGTTATTCCGGGAACTTTTTGATCAAGGTAGTATGTGGGGGTACATTTAAAAAAAAAAGTCTAGAGTGAAGGTAGAAAAACCAAGGATTAATATTTTTAAGGGCTAAGTAGAATAAGAAATATGTATGGTGGTAAGTAATAAAGAAAATAAATTTAGAAGCACTTATGAAGCTCTGATAGTCTATTTGAATTTAAAAAAATATGAATACATGTGTTAGGTAAAGACAAATACAAGTGATAAAGGCTGATAGCATTGAACCATTAAGAAACCTGACCTTTGAGAAAATACTATGTGCATAGAATGTTTGTCTTCCAAGTGTGGATATAGATATCAAAGAAACAAGCCTATTAGGGAGGAAGAAAATTAAAGAAGTAAAATATATGGTAGGCTCACAATAAAAGAAATTAGAAGAAGTTGGAATCTATTGGTTGGAGGAAACATTGAAGATCACAGGATGTGGAACACTATGATAGAAGGAAAATGTCTGGCAAGCAGGAGAGAAAAAGAAAATGAATACCATATGTACTCATACCCCATAGTTCTCATAGCAAAAGGTTGACTTTTTTTACATCTCATCCATAGGTCAACCATAGTTTTCATTTCTTGGGAACCCTAGAGTTTCAGCAAAGTCAAAATTTTTCATTTTGATATCTTGAACCTATCAATCAAGGTAAATATATTGAATTATTTTTATTTTCCGCAGATTGCAATGTCATAAAACTAATTATATCATATTCACATTATAATTTAGGTGATGTGAATTTTTGGAGATGAAGTTTCAATCCCTCAAAAGTATTACTCACATATACTTTCAGTAGTTCAACCCTTGGGTTTTGGCGAGAAATATTGGTCTTAAAAATGTTAACTATTGGTAATCACTTTTTGCAGATCAATGGGGCAGAAGTATGAAGGTCCAAAGAAAGAAATAATGTATAAAAGGAGCATAGGTTATGCGGAGAAGATTGACCTGAACTTTGGACTAGGGCCAGGAGGACTGACCATCATCTTGTCCTAATTGAAGACAGTAAATAATCATCATTTTGTGGTACATTCTAGGATTCTGTGTAATTTGTTACCTCTATCAAACAAGAGTACTCAGGGGTAAACCTTTTATACCCTCTGACTGCAGCTGTTTCTCATCTAGATCTGCTTATTTGTTGAGCACACTACCAGATAATAAAACTAACCTATTAACATACATACCCCACCATCACCCACCCAGTTGATACATTAAATACTCTAAATGGCATTAGGATCAAATGATGTGATTACCGTGACAGGATTTGGCTTATATCCAATTCCTCCAGGGCACAGAGCTTTGTATTCTTCTGTATCTGGCACAGGACATATTTCACATCTTGGTCCCCATCCCCTTCCAATTGAGCAGCAACAAGTTGATTTAGAGATTGGTCTTCCCATTTCATTAGTGCACCTCTTTCTGCCATGCCTTTCATCCACATCCAAGTAACACCTTCCTTGTCGCTGATCTTTAAAAAATCAAAGAACTAAGAACACAATGCCTCCCCTGATGAATAAAAATTATCCAGAATACAACTTAAAGAATAAGTAGGTTAATGACCAAGTCAGCCAAATTTTGACTAGTATGAAATAATATCCTCAATATTATATACTCAGTAATAAAACTCTTAAGTGCCAAAATTACTGTGAGTGACGCAAATGAATTTTCTCAGGAATTCCAGCATCAGTCTAGGCAACTAGTTTGTCAATGACTATAAATGTTAATAAAAATTGAATTATTCCCACTTTTACACTCTATTCTTTTTTTTTTGGACCTCATTGCGCTAGTTTTATCAATTTTTTCTCATATTGATCCAATTCTCGAATTTATATGCTTATTCATATGCTTTCATATTAATTCTGCTGTAGTTTTTTCTTTAAATTTACATGGTTCTTTTAATTTCAATAACCACTGAAATAATCATTGAAACTCTAGGCATTTTGCATGGCAAGGATGCTTTTGGTAATTGATATTTTCATAACTTCTTTGGATAGCAATTTAACTTTTTCCAGTTTCTCAGCAGAATAGGTCCATTGCTCTCACAAAGGAGTGTCTTTGAGGCATTTGACACTCATCTGGGGAGATAGAAATTATAATGAATATGACATAGAGTGAGAGACCTTGTATAATCTTACAATGAGTCTTCCCCATGAGGGAACATTGTTTATAGCTGAAATTTAATGCAGCATCTTAGGCTCTATGTTCTGGTGACAGAAGCAAGGAAACCCCTTGAAACATTTAGCCCCTTCATCAGGTGAGATAAGGACCTGATATCCTCTGACAATGAGTCAGGCTCTCAAGGTATCCCCTTTGCAGGTTATAAACATAACATAAGTTAGTCTCTCTCTGCATAGCTTCAGTATGATAATTTTACTGTAATAAGTATTTTTGCTTAATTGCTTCATAGCACCATGCTGACAGAACCAATTTGAGATGTCATCACTAATTTTTCTCCCCTGGCTTGTAAGGTAAACTAGCACTTTATTCAGCCATATCTCTGACCAAATGATGATGTTTTTGTGACACCAATGACATCTAGTTCCTTTTCCCCTATTTCATGCCTAGATGCTGATCTAAAGAGTGTCATATAATGTCATAATAAGTTAACAAGGGCAGCTTTAAATAATACACAATCAGTATTCTTAGATTAACACATACAACAAGATTGAATTCAGGTGACTTACCAACACAAGCATTTCCAGCAGGAACAAGTTCATAATTTGGCGGACATTGGCATATAAACTTCCCTTGAGTGTTTATGCAAGTACCATACTGGCATGCTAAGGGACTCTCACACTCATTTATATCAGTGCAATTTCCTGTTTGAAAAGAAATTTTTTGGTGGAATTATATCACATATTGCATTAAAATCATACTAAATATGACTGAGGACTGTTTGGAGACAAATGAACATGTTCACAATTTCTGATTGAAAATCAATTCATACCTCCAGATCCATCCAGCTGATAACCTTCATTACACTGGCATCGAAACATTCCAAATATGTTTTCACATTGCCCAAAGACACAGAGGTTGCTGAACATTTGGCACTCGTTGATGTCTAAATATAAAAGACAAGTCATAATTAGCGAGAAAATGTTTGCTTCCCATATTACAAAACATTATAATAATCTTTCATGAATTACTGCAAATTTTTACCACGGCAAAAGACATGAGAATTTAAAAAACTAAAATAAACAACTTTTTTTTTATTCCCCACCCATACCTCATTCTACCATGACCCCATTTTATTTCCCATCTTTTTTCAGTCATTGGCCATTTAATTATGTAATTATCCATCACTGTACATGATAACTTGAAATGTACATTTGCATATGTGAAATCGCTAATCACAGAAAACTGATTCCTTCTACTTAATTTTCTTCAGTTATATGCCAACTCTTGTGAAAAAAATTGACTGGTCTAAAAAATATTAACCGTTTTAAAACCTCGAAATTAATATCTGTAAAGTTCATGGACACATAACACTTTATTGTACAAAATTTGTCATAAATAATATTTATAATGACATAATACTTCCTGCAAGAAAAAAATGCTTACCAATACAAGCCTGCTCGTTCATTTCACTTGGATGCATGAATCCCATCTCACATTCACATCGGAAAGATCCAGGGTAATTAAGGCAGTGACCATTTTCACAAAGTTCAGGGTTGTCAGAGCACTCATCAATATCCATACAAGAATGCCCATCACCTCTAAATCCTGAATCACAGACACACTACAGAAAAATAGCAAAATCATTGTCATTACAGAGAAATTAATGGCTTTAATGGCATTCCGTGCTTTGCCATAGCATTTAACCTCTTAAAATAATGCCAACAAAATAAAACATTTTAACCTTGTGCCCAAAAATTAATATTTTTCAATGGAAAAGAATATTAGTAACAAAAACCGGAAAGCAATAAGAGATACTGAGTGGATCCCCGGAGCACTAAACTCCAAAATGAAGCACTACATAAAACTTCATATTGAAATTAAAGGGAATTTTCCTTCTGGCAACACTCATTACACAATATAAGATTAAGTGGGTGAATAAAAAGAAGTAAATCAAAGTTGGATACATATGTTATTCCATTCTCTATCCCTGACACCATCTGTGATTTCAATACAACAATTTCAGAGTGCAAAAATCATTCGCATTGACCAGGATTCGAACCCGGATCCTTCAATGTCCGGCTGAACACTTTAGCCAGTTAAGCTATCAAGGCGTCCTCTTAAACTCTGAAAACCACCCGTTATGGTCACCAATTGGTCTGAGAATCCTTGCACACACAAATGCCATTAATAGATGAATTTCCTATGTTGCAGAAAGATTATTCAAGCAAAATGGGCTGGAAATGGAAAATAAAACATGAAAATGTTAAATACCATTATCTTAAGCACTCTTTAATATGCTTGGTCTCCCCTGGAAAATTCCTGAATGTATTCCCTCAAAACAAAATGCATTTTACATAAACTAAAAAGATTAAATTCTTTTTTAACTTATACGCAAATTTTTCATAAACCTTACTTCTTGGTGAATTAACCCTTTGCTGAAATCAATAGATCATTTGAGTAAAGGTTCAAGTAAAATCGGTTCAATATAGTGAATCATGAGTACATTTCTAGAAATTGTCAGTTTTTTTTTGCGAGATGGATTTTCATAACATTTTGAATTACAGCCCTCCCTCCGATGCTGAAAAACTGGATTTGGAATTTGACTGAAAAAGGGACATATTTAATTGCTGCACACTGATGCCAGAAACTATGTAACCAGAAAATTTTAATTCATGTAATGCACTAGAAAAATATAAATAACGTTGGCTGAAGAAAAGATAGCTAATATTCTCACCTTAAAAGATCCATCAGTATTAACACATTGAGCATTTTCATCACAGCCACCATTATTGATGAGACACTCATTCACATCTCTACAGGTGATGCCATTTCCAGTAAACCCCTTTAAGCAGCGACAATCATAGGCACCCTGGGCAAATAAATGTTAGATTAAATTGATTTTGCATTTCATTCCTAGCTTTGAAAGTAGAGCAATAGATATGCATTTTACCTGTGTGTTCATACATTCCGCATTTGGATCACAGTTATGGATACCAAGGAGACATTCATCCTCATCAGTGCAGCCGTGACCATCATCTGGTTTAACAGAATAGCCATCCTCACAGCGACAAATAAATGAACCCAATGTGTTATCACATTCACCATTTTCACAAATCTGTGGATTCATTTCACATTCATCAACATCTGAAAGAGAGTTACTGTTTAAGTCAGTATAGCCACCAAAATGTATGTCATCTTAACAAGTCCAGGCAAACCAAAAGGTCACATAATTTAGGAGATTTAGACAGTCTCACACAAATATAAACAAGTCTTATTACTAAAAGCCTTCCTGCCCTCATACTATTCATGTTCACAAGATTTATCAAAGGAAACTACTTCATACCCATTACAGATATTCCTCATTCACTCCTGAACCCTTCTACTTGGGAATGCATATGGTATAGTACCAGTATGCTGTTTAGAGTACAGCCAAAAATAGTATGAGTAAACAATAAAGAGAAGCAACCACTTTAAGTTAAAAGCTTTGGGAGTTTCTCTGCGGAATAAGTGAAATCAAGTATCGAATAATGAAAAGAGAAACTTTGTAATTCCACATAGATTTATTATACGGACGACCTAGGTTTCGACGTGGCACGTCATCATCAGGTCACGTGGCACGTCATCATCACCTGATGATGACGTGCCACGTCGAAACCTAGGTCGTCCGTATAATAAATCTATGTGGAATTACAAAGTTTCTCTTTTCATTATGTTAAGTCGATTCCATGAAGTCACGCCCGAGACAACGAATTATATCAAGTATCGAATCATTCAAAGAAATGAATACAACCCATCTGAAAAGCCATGAAAATTTTACCAGAAATTTTAAGCATATTTTCCTCTAACTTGCCCTATACTGATTACAAATGATAAGTAATATATTAAAATACAATAATAAGTGACAAATAGTCATTATTAGGTAGCTACCATTTAAGGTAGTTTTTGAATGGGCTCAGTCTGATCATAAGTACGTTTCTTAACTATAACTAACAATACACAATCTGACCCACACTCTATTTAACTGTCCCTCAATTCCACATACATTCTACATTCCTCTGTTCTGTTCAACACGCCTACCCTTTTCCTCCCACTACCTTGCTTGCAAAATTGCTTCTCCCCTCAATCACAGTCTACAACATCCAATGGTCATTAAAATACTCTATTCACCTTTTGTGCCTCCTTTGGGCTTCTCCTAACAAATCTTGCTCCTCCCTTACCTTGCCAAATATCTTCATTTTTCCCCCTTTCAATCCATCTCCACAGCTGCCCTTTAATAGTCTCCAATCTACACCAATCATCTTGCTTTAATGACCATGTTTCAACCCGACACCAAATCAAATTTCAAGTCAAGTTTTAATGAGCCTTTTCTTACCACCCTTACTCAATACCACTGTCATCGATTTCTTCCTTATTGTGAAAGAATTTTTGCCTAACACAAGTCTTCCTATTTTGGCCCAACTACTTCAACCTTTTGGTCCAAAACACTTATTGCCAGCTTTTTTAACAATTAACTTAGCCTTTTTCTTTCTTGAAAACGTCAGGGCCTTTGTTTTTTTGCATTAACTCTCCTCACATGCCTATCACACTCATGTCATTAAGTGTTCAGTAATGATTGATAACACCTTGGCTGGTTGGCTGTTTAACTAAAGCTTGGCTATATGGCAATCTAACTGATTTTATGAATTCTTCAACAACTTTCACCCCTCCCTCCAGCACTTCCCATGCCTCCCTTAGCATTACTTCAGCATATGCATTGAAAATAACAGATGATAGTGAGTACCCTTAGTTAGTCTAGTTATACTACCCTGTCTAGCACGACCGATCCTCACCCTCCATCTACCACAAGCACCTGAGCAGTCTGAGAAATGTACAGACAGCAGATAAATCACCTATCCCTCCAATCCTATCTTCATTGAAAGAATAAATATGTAACATAATTTTGTTGCTGAATGTAATGAAAAATATGCATTGCAGCTACTTATGGTGTATGCAATACATCATTCAAATGCACAAAGTAATTTCTTTATTCACTAAAATTTTTCCAAATGTAGCCTGCAAGCTTGAAAAATATCTGTTGGGCCCTTTTGTCGAAATCACTTTGAGAATATCAGTGTGAGAGTCCTAAGTTGATTCCCAGAATTGAATTATTTTCCTCACAAACCCATTTGTCTGCTTGCAACCTGGAGGTATCCTTCATGGGGTCAAATCAAATAGATAAAGATGTTAAAATCACTATTAAAATATATACACCAAAAATAAGGACTCTTGCATATATACTATTAGAATTCGATGGCCATGCCATCTATTTCAAATGAAAAAGAATGATATTCTTCGAGTTGAGGTGAGACAGAGTTGGTTTATGATAGCAAGGGTTACAAGGAGGGAGGTGGACAAGAGAGGATATTATGTGTGTGTAACACTGAAAGCAAAAGCAAGATGACCTCTGAATATATAACTCTCAGAATGGGCCAGAGACATTTAGACACATCACCACCTTACCACCCAAACAATCTCAACAGTAAAAAATTTATTATTTTATCATGTATATGCATCGATTTCATTTCTAAAATAATGTTTATGGTAATGATTTTAGGTACTCAGAGATGCCATTTTAGAAGGTTATTAAGAGAATAATGGTATCACAAGGGAGAATTTGCCTTTAATTTATTGCAAAGAGAAAATGTGACAAATTTGTGATTTTTACCTATGCATGTGTTTCCTTCTGGTGCTGCAAGCAAACCTTCAGTACATTTACATGAAAAACTTCCAGGAGTATTTGTACATTTTCCACCATTACAAGCTCTTGGGTTTTCCTTACATTCATTGACATCTGTACAAGTTCTTCCATCAAAAAGCAGCATATAACCCGTGCTACAAAAAGGGTAAAATGCTGATTTAATTTTATCACATTGACACATTTCAGATAAGGTTTATCATAATTTCATGCACATAAGATATAAGGCTAAGATTATCCTCCATTTCAGCCCTAAATCTTTAAACAAGTACCTTTTTAGCATAGTATAATATCTATGTAATTTTCATATGAGGGGATATAACAGGAATAGTACTGCAGTTGGCAAAGCTTTTGTGGTACACATTTCTTGCATTAGGTGAGCATAGTGCAAATCGTTCTGAGCTCTACGGAGGCATTGTTATCATCTCAGATGGTTGCATATGGTCACAACAATTACTTTTGAAAAATCAGGTTTGCTTGCTCCTCATTTTTCGTCATAGCAGATTTAAATGAACAGCACATCACCATGTGATTTTGCTTCCTACGTAGGAAAAACACTGCAGAAACTGCTGTTGTGTTGTTAAACAGCTTACAAGGATTGTGCAATGGGAAAATCACCAGTGTATCAATGGTTTCCTCATTTCAAAGAAGGTGAAAAGTTACTTGATGAGAAGCCTTGTTCAGGACGCCTGCCAAAAACAATCAAGCCAGTGGAAAACTTCATTGTCCCCTCGCCCAAAAAAAGCTTGTTAAGTGAAATCAAACCTCAAGAGGACGATCATTTGTTTTTGATGTGACAGGAATGAATTCGTCCCACTAGGTCAAACTGTAAATCAGCCTTTCTATTCAGAGGTATTAAAAAGATTACATAACAGTGTGCAATAAAAAATGCCTGATTTGTGGTAGACAAAGGACTGGTTTTCTACCATGACAATACACAGGCTCACGCAGCCATTTCAGTGAGCCAGTTTTCAACCAAAAACAGCATGGCTCCCTTGGCCCATGCCCCTTACTCACCAAATCCCTCTCTGTACAATTTCTTCTTATTTCCTTGAATAAAGAGGGACATGAATGGATGTTTTGATGACGTGGAAGCGGTAAAGAAAAAAATAAGGTGGGAGTTGCAGGCCATCAAAACAAATGAGTTTGAAAAATGTTTCCAGGAATGGATTCGCAGATTGGACATACATTGAGTGTAATGGATGGTACTTTGAAGGTGATAAGGTTGTTTTGTAAAAAAATTAAATACATAGCTCTAAAAAAAAATAATTCCTGTTATTTCTGGTTACCCCCTCATATAATTTTAAACACAAAGAACCCTTTCTGAACTTGGAGGTGCACTAATCCCCATGAATGAGTTTTCAAATGCATTTCAAATTGTTATAAAATTTCTAAATAAATTTTTTGTTGTTCACAAAATATATGTTTAGTAGAGAAGTTATTAAATATTATCACTGTAATGACACAGACAAACAAACTTAGCAGCCTGCAAACAAGTGAGCTAACAAGCCAGCCATTTCCTTTGCATGTTAGAATATGGGTAATTCTAGCATGATTCAAAAGAAAAGTGATCATTGTAATGTGATTAAAAACACAATCAACCATAAAGTCAGTTGGGTAGGTGATAGTAGAGTTCACCCAGTACTAAGCCTGACAGCGTGTGAAATTCACATATCAGGGTAGGGGGCTCAATTCCTTTCCCTGTGCCAGTTATGGTTTCCCAGAAAGATCTGTTATCCAAAAAATCACATAGCTTGGGTGGAGCTTCAGGTGCCCAGAGAGGCTTGCCCAGGAATTGAACTCGAGCCCTCCGGTTAATAGTCCAACACTCTACCCCTGGGCTACCATGACCCATCTTTTATGTGATAATTGATGAAATAAAATCGATTAATTATCAATCAATATTTCCATCAAAATAATCTACTACAATCTGCACTTAGAACAGATAAATCAAAAATCTCACCTGAACTGAAAAAAATCACCAATTTTCATACCCTCCTTCACATTTACTCACAGCAATCCTTCTGATTTAATCGATACAATTTTGAATAACATTGAATAATATATCTCAATTATAAACAGTTATAAAGAGTGCATCATACCAAACATGTCCAATAGTAAGATTGTATTGTAATTCCGAATTTAGATAAGAAAAACCAAAGCATATTCAATTCAAATAATATTTAGAAATTACATTACTAACCTACATGCACAGGAGTAGCTGCCTGGAGTATTAACACAGACATCATCACAACCTCCATTACTGACTTGGCATTCATCCACATCTGCATATAAAATAAAATCAATTAATTTATTTTGAATTGGGCGCATTCAGCTTTATATGTTTATTTTCATTAAATGTGATATTTCAGCAAAACAATGCATTACCTTCACAATGTGATTTCTGACCAGTCTGCTGGTATCCATCATTGCAAACACATTGATAAGTTCCCATCATATTCTCACACACTCCATTTGAACATATTCCACTTGTTCGTGAGCATTCATCAATATCTAGGAAATTCAATTTCATGCAATGCAGATTAATGAGCACAGAATGGGATAGGATAAACATAAATTCAAAAATAATTTGGTAAAAATTGATTGAATTATTATTCACCTTAACTATGCAATTAATAAATGCCATTTAAATGGCTGAACCAGTATGATATGTGACCATTGTTATCATAATTTATGTTAAAAAAAATGAAAAGCTCTACAAGATATTTTCTTTACATACTATTTAAAGAAAGAGGAAAAACGTTAACCAATGGTTTTCCATTAATATATATGATAGGAATCATTCAATAATCATACAATATTTCATTGTTAATATCAAGCCGTAACATTAATTAAGAGTCTACCTTTGCATGACTTTTTGTCAGGTGCTAATTCATGACCAATGGGACATTCACATCGAAAACTTCCAGGAGTGTTTATACATGTCCCTCCTCGGCAAATGCCAGGTATTCGCTTGCATTCATCAATGTCTGGAAAATATAATAGAACACAGTGACAAAAATTGTGAGACAATAATTAAACAAATATTCACATCTCATTCAAACTATTAGTTCTCTTTTAAATTATTAGTGATTTATAGACATCAAAGACAATAGAAGTTACATTTGAACACTTATTTCAGCAACCTTATCAAAGTAAGAGTTCACAGTTATATGAGTGACTTGTTCTTTTCCTACCAACTGCTTTTAACTATCCTGCAGACAGAGATCACTGGATAGATTATATATACTGTTGTAAATCTCTCAAAATTTTTCTGACACCAAGTAGGTGTATAATAATTATAGTTATAATAGATAGGTATAATTAAATATTGTAGATCCCAGTAAAATAATTCGCAGTTGAGAATCCAAGCACCGAAAATGTCAGATCACATGGATAGGTTTCATGGCCATTGAAAATCCATCTAAATAGACTTCTTTCCACTTGGCCATTGAAAGTTTTAACAATAAAAACATAGATAACAGATAAAAAGGGGCTGCAGAGTAGACAAATTTAAACATGTGCAGACAAAAGCACAGTACACAGGGAAACCTATATCTCCAAAAATTAAATCCCTAATCAAAGTTTACCAATAAATATTTACTCAAATGTATCAACAATAGCTTAGTCACATTCCACCATATTGATGAGACATCTTACCCATGCACACCTGCATCATCATTGTGCTTTCATAACCTTCATTGCAGTCGCAAATGAAATTTCCAGGAGTATTTCTACAGGTTCCATCACCACACACTCCATGCATAATGTTGCATTCATCAATATCTGCAAAGAGATTGGACATAGTAGTTCATATAATTAGTATTTCATTTTGATTTTTGGAAGGTTTTTCAATAATTGCCCATTGAAAACCTTTCAAAGAAATCACATTCCCATTTGGCCTTAATTCAAAGTCTTTTTAACATAGCATGCTGAATTGACCAGCAAATTCTTTAATATAAATTATAATAACAGAATGCCATAATTATCAATATATTATTCTGAACCCCTGTGCACACCACATACCAAGTTTTTCTCCAGCTAGGCAACATTTAATTTAAATGGAAAGAGGAAGTTTCCCTGAATGGTTCCCATTTCCAAAAACATGTTCTCGCAAGCCCACATGTCCCACTTTCCTTTCCATACTTGTCATAATCTTCAATGCATGGATTATCAGGCTAATTATTTCATGTTTCACACTTTCCTGCCCTTTTCTTTATTTTGGTATATGAATTATTACATTCTTCTTTAAGACCATTTCTACTGTTGTTGATACCAGTATTGATATCCAACTCATATACTGATTCTTTCTGCTTAAGCATTTAAGCACTTCCAGAAGTTGGTATGCTTAAATCTGTTTAGGCCCCCAAGCATCATGAGATTCCAAATTCCCTGGTGTATTTCAACTGACAAATTACTTGAATTGTGTATGCAAAATGAAGTTTTTACTTTTTTAATCGTAATTATAAAATATTCTAGCAAAAATATACAAACATTAACCCAGTACTCACTTTGATGCTGCCTGATTAACCTTATTCCCAATAAACAATAATATGAACAAAATACTTAAAAATGTGTAAAACTGATTGATAAAGCAATCAATTTTTTTTAATATCCTGTTTTTATTTTAAATGGTAATATTAACTTCCTAGTGTCAACAGTGCCTAAACAACAAAGGACATCAGTATTTAGAGCCAGTGCTGCTGTATTCCATGCAAATTACACTGAATGACTTGAACAATCAGCTGGTTATAAGACTTATTTAAAAATAATAAAAACATATTAGCAATTAAACCACTATACTTTGAAATAATTTGTGATGATCATTAAATTGAACATATTAATTATTTATACAGTGTTGTTTATTATATACACAGGGAGAGGATTATTCAGTTGAATGCATTTGTTAAAAAAAGATTGTTAAAAATATAATTAAGTAGCATGAGCAACTCCACAGCTAAAGAAATGAGCTTGGTAAAGTTACTTTCCTGATGAAAATGCCATGCTTTAAATGAGTATTTTCATATAGATAGGTACTTCAAGATGAAAAATGCTATCTGATTTCAGGCTAAATTGCTATTCAGTGAGCTCAAAGCAAAAGCTCATGCTAGTTATTTCTAAGTTATTATATATTTTGAACCATATGTGAGACTGGATTTGTTTGCCTCTCACATTCACATAAAATGTTCACCATTGGTTATATTCTATATGGCAATAATACAGTTGCCCCTGGGCCTTCAAGTATTGGATCAAAGTTATTTCAATTTAAAATTCACTTATATAATAACAAATTCTAGGCTCTTTTTAATCCCAAACAAACACCAAATTGAATGACATTGCTATTTTGCCAATGATAGGAGAAAAGACACACAATAAAGTCATTACTGAGAAGAAGGGTTTTTAATCAACGTGCACCTACCTATACAAGCTACACCATCTTCATCAAGAGCATAACCCTGGTTGCATCTGCATGAAAAACTCCCAACTGTGTTCTTGCAGCGACCATTGTCACACATTCCAGGGTACACTGTACACTCATTAACATCCTTTCTTTCAACTATGCCAACACCTTTAGGACAAAGCTCTGTGTGCGCATCAGAACCCACACGGGGGCATGCTTCACAAGTTCTCGCATCCCCATCACCAGCCAAACCAGCACCACCCCACCCTTTCCCAAGTGTACAACAGCAGGTGGCTTTGCTGTGGAAGCCACCAAGAGGGGAGCGGCAAACACCATGACGATGCTCCATGAAGCACATTTCTTCTCGGTTATCAAGACACCTTGTCTTTGTTGCATCCAGCACCAAGCCAGGAGGACAAGCACATATGAAAGAGCCTTCCGTGTTGACACACGTTCCCCCACCTTTGCAAATTGTAGGGTCTAAATCACACTCATTGATGTCAGTGCATGTCTTCCCGTCCACCTAGTGGTCAAATTAAACATCATAAGTACAGCAAAATGACATGTCAGTGCATCATTAAATGCAGTAAACAGTTTAGCACGACCAATCTAGCCATATTACATAGTTATGTCACACAAATAATTCATAAGGACAAATTTAAATGTAAACAATTCACAGAATCAGTAATGCTCCAGCAAAATTTTGTGATATATAGTTGAATTCAAAAGGATTGAAAATTAGAATTCCAACTTATGTTTATGCAACCATCAAAGATATTATAAAAAAATTAAAATAATAATAGCAAAAACAATTGCTGTTAAATGTTGTATGATGTTGAAATTTCAAAATTAGGTGAAGTTAATTACAATTTGATGGCCATAACTTTATAAAAAAGGAGTCCTGGACACACTTGCAGTTAACAGTAGACAGTTAAGCACTCGACACACTAATCATTCAATTAATTGATATGCCTTCCACTAAATTACATGTCTCAATATAAGAAAATGATTCCATGCATAAATGGTCCTCAAAATTTATTTTAAAGTTTTATTAACTTGAAAATAGGCAGAAGAAATGTAGAAATGATAAGTATTCATATTTGTTCCAAATTTTTAATATTTGGATGTCTATTCTTAAGCATTTTATTATAAAAAGGAATTTTCATGTATTTTATTGGATATTTCAAAATGAAAATAAAAGCACTTATCGACACACCTTTGCATAGCCCATGTTGCAATCACATTCATGTGGACTACAAACTTCACAGGGACTCCCCCAGGACAAACCTATTGAGCAACAGCACTCAGACCTTAGAGTCAATCTTGCTAAATCATTTTCACATCGACCATCCACAAATCTAGTCCAGCAAGATCCTCGCCGATTATCTAAAGCATGGGAGATGACACAAAATAGAAAAGTGCGCATCAATATATAACATACCTTTAGCAGGATCTCATAATCTCCGTTTTCTTTCCAAAACATATAAATGTACTTTTAATGAACAATTTCATACCAATACATATTCTGCCAGTGTTATCCAATATAGATCCAGGACCACATTCACATTCATAAGATCCACGAGTATTTATACAATGGCCATCCACGCAAGCATCACCACCTAGGGTTCTGCACTCATCAATATCTTCACACATGTGGTTGTAAGAGTTGAGCTGTGATCCCGTCGGACAGATACACTGCGGAATGAATTTTAAGAATGCTAAATGCAAAAAATAGAAGAGAATATATGTAATCTAAGGTATACTTTTGAAATAGACTGTACTGAAGGAAAAACAAAACCTAATGCAAGCTAACCCAACCATCACAGAAAAGGGATTGCAAGATATTCAACAACCAGGATGAATAACACATTTGTAATATCTGCATTGAGGGTTTTATGAATGTCTACAATAGAGGAGTGATTTGAAGACCTAGCATATCCAGTGATAAATGTCAAGATATCTTAGTGTCATTATTAATTAAGCAATAAGTATTATAAAATTACTAGCATGTTATCTTACTCTATATTTTTTAATTACCTCAGAAATCTATGATTCAACAAATGCATTCAGAGCATACATATATATTTATAGAACCACATGCAATTTCCTAAAGAATAAGTTTAAATGAATGAATTATCGGGTGCATTTTACAAATGATGCAAGGGAAAAGATTGACATTATAAAGCAAGGCTCCAATGCACTTTCATTTTCCAACTCCATGCCAAATTTCAGTTTCATAGCTTCTATTCTAAGTATACACTGATATACTCTCCTATTGTAATATAACTGTTAAAGGAAATAGGTGGTAAAATACAGAAATATAATCTAATGAGTTGGGAAAAGCATTAATACAGACACTCGCTCTGAACAAAGTAAAAATATTTTTAACCAATTATCCTAAATCTTCAAAGTCACAAGACCAACACATAACACATAGAAAGTTGATTTTTTGTTGCATTTTCCGTGCTCCAGACACTACATTCGTGAAACCTTACCCTATATGGCCATCCTACTCTAACTTTTATGACTCTTCTGATTATCTTTTCTTTGAAAAACCATGTATATTGCTATCATAATTAAATGGGGAAATGTTTTCTAGATTACCTGAAAACTTCCTGGGGTATTTTTGCACTGACCACCACTACAAACTAATTCTTCCATTTCACATTCATTGATGTCAGTGCATATTTTCCCGGTACTATCAACTTCATAGCCAGGGTTGCATATGCAGCGATATGTGCCAATGAGGTTTTCACAAGCCCCATTTTGACACATGTTTGGATTCTGAGCACACTCATTTATATCTGCAAAAAAAAAGATTTGAAATAAAATATCGAATAGCTTCAAAAAGTAATAAAAAAACAAGTTCACAATTTCCAATGATATAATAAAATGATTAGTATGAACCACTTAAAAGAATTAAAAAAAACAGATGAATTCACTCCAATTTACTATATGCAATGATTTGTAGGAAATGTAGCGCGAAAAAACTTGAGCAGTAGATATGTTTGCTACTCCATTACAATTAATTTTTCACTGAAAAATTTGACATAGGCACCACAGTCAATGCAGTGAGAAGTGAATTAATAGTGACTGGAGCCTGGTTTCTCAAAACTTGATGATATGCATTATGAATTATGAAAAATTTATAGATAATTTTTTGTTCATGCTCCATCAATTTTTCTCTTCTCCTCCTCATCACATTTTTAACAATATTTTTTTAATTCAAGACACCATTCACTGGAAAAAGTAAGGTAAGCACTAAAAAAAGTAGGTACAACTTACAAAATGTGAAACAGGCCTTCAAAACCAGAAAGGGTTTAAGAAACAAATTTAATTATAAATTATAAACAAATTCCAAAGAAACTGCGGTAGATGCCGCAACAGTAACTTTTAATGGAGTCAACCGCTTATTTGCATTTAAATGCAACAATTTCAGAGTGTAAAAATCATTCACCTTGATTAGAAAAATTTCAGGGTTAAGAGGACGCCTCAATAGCTTAACTGGCTAAAGTTATAAACATTATTTAAAAATATTTAGAAAAAATTTACTCATATTTTGGCTTACTCTGCATAGAACCATAAACTCCATTTGATGTCTTAATATTAGGAATTTCAAAATAAATGCAAGAAATACCATCTCCATTGTAGGTCATTCCAGGACCATGAGGGCACAGTGAGTCAAAGTCTGATGTCCCCAGCATTGGACAAGGCTGACAGGGAGTTCCCCAGCCCATTGGTTGGCCCAAAACAATAGTGCAGCAGCAACAACTAGATTTGGGTACCGGGGTAGAAGCAGGGTTTGAACATTGACCATCTTTGAATTGGGCATAACAAAGATCTCTTCTTGAATCTATAAAGTAAACATTTACAATATAATATCAGTTCTTTCCAGTCCACATTCTGAACCATTGAAGAAGATTGAATAGACAAAAGATAACCAAGAATGGAATTCCAAATTTTAGGGGTAAGATTAAAAACAAATGAGAAATCTATGAAAAAAATTCAGAAGTATGAACCTTATTGCAGACAATTATTCATATGAATTAATGACAAGCATCATTCCTGGATTATATTTTGAAATTATGCGATTTGGTAAAATTTCTAGCCTTTTTTTCATAAGTGATACCAAAAATTCTTATATTCACACCTTTAGACAAGCTAAAATACTATATACATCAGTCATCAAGGCATATACAATTGGAGCATACTGTTTCCTGCTATGTTACGCAACCAACACTCACTCTTTATTATCCCTCCCATTTTCACGACATCAAACATACTACTTTAAAGGGCTATTTTTAAAAGATAATTTATTTCACCATACACAATCCATGTTCATTAGGACATGCACATCAATTTTGAATATCTGATGAAGATTAATAATGAATTCAACTAGCAAAATACAAAACTTTATATGTGATAGTAAAATCATTTATAGCAAAATTCATGACAAGAAATGATATTTTCCCAATGAAATTATATTATACTATGTCCCCTGGGCGCCAAGGGTGGCCAACGTTCCTGACTGCCCTTGCTTCGCTCACTCTCTTACCACAAATGCTAAGGAAGAAAAAATAATACTTTTATAATACTATAGAGTACTTCATCTAAAGGACTTATTTCCAAACAACAAATTTGATAAACCTTTTGGGTGTTTTCCTTCATGCAACCTTCAGCAATGACACAGATTGCTAAGAGGATGGTTCTCATATAGCACTGAAATTTTGGAATATTTTTTATAAGTCCTTATCTTTCAAATCAAAAAATTAAAGATTCAAAATAAGAAAGGATTAAAGAAAAAAAGGAAGTTAATTAAAGATACAATTAAGAAAGTTCAATCCATTTCCTTTTTTTGACAATTCTCATGAATTTATATTACCATTATTTCTAATTTAATTTTGCAAATTAAATAAAGCCTGCAAACAATAAAAATGAACTTTCCAAGCATCTTTCATGGAACATGATGTGAATGATCTATAGTCGAACCTGAGTCTTGAGATTTATATAACAGAGAGCATACATGCTATATTAATTGCAATATATTATTATTAAGTTTCTTAATATTTTACAAGACATTGTAATTAAGCTAATTTATACAGGAACCTTAGGAAATTTTTCAAAAAGTTATTTATTGGATATTACAAAGCTCGATTTTTTGGTCTCTTGAATTTCAAAATAATGAAGTTTTTCAGTATTTCAGGATCACTTAGTGCAAGCCACATGCTAAAGGTAGAGTTTAGGAACAGATTAATTCATTATAACTGAAATTTTGCTATAAGTGCTTTAAATGAGTTTTTGATAGTAATAATAATAATAATAATAATAATAATAATACTTTATTCATTTTAAAAATGGCACAACCATATTAAATGTCGTCAATCATAATATTACTTAATATATAAACATAAGTTCTTAAATGTGATGAAGATTGTCACAAAAGAATTCATCCAATGAGTAAAGTGGGTGAGCAAGTAACCAGGTATATACCCTATTCTTGAAACTCTGGATACCATCTGATTTCAACTGAGTAGGCAGATAGTTATACAGTCGTATGTTCATATTGTGAAATGTGTTGTAAGTTGATGACAATCTACAATAAGTAGTATTTAGATTCGATTTACCTCTTGTGGAATAGTTATGGAGGTTGGATCTTAATTGGTAAGTTTCTAGATTAACTTTCACATGAATCAGAGCCTTAAAGATATACAAACAAAATACAGTCATGATTCTATACCTAATAAAAAAAGGTTTGCAGGAATCACGTGGTGGTATATTAGCAAGAGAGCGAATAGCTCTCTTTTGCAGTAGCAAAATTTGTTTAACATGAGGGGAATGACCCCATAACTCAACACCATAATTCAAATGACATTGAAAGAAGGCATGGTAAAGTGTTAAACGATACTCATTTGAAATGATAAAGTTGAGCTTTCTTAACATATAAACAGCTTTACTAAGTTTATTACAGGTCTGACTGATGTGAGTCTCCCAATTAAGTTTTGTATCAATATAAATTCCTAGTATTTTAGCAGTTTCAATATTAGTTGTTTTTGATTTAAGACTGCACACAATATGCTGAGTTTTGTTAGTATTTAATTGTAAATGATTAACATCAAACCATTCCTTAGCCTGTTTTTGGGTAGGGCTAGATCGTAACTTTGCATCTTCTGGATGTTGACACTTTTGTACAAAAGTAGTGTCATCAGCATATAAAACAGATCTAGGTTTCATATTACAGGGCAAATCATTAATCATGATAATGAAAAGTACTGGGCCAAGCACAGAGCCCTGTGGTACACCACATTTTACTTTAAGAGCTGCAGACCGACAGCCATCAAGTTCAACCAATTGGTGGCGATCATCCAAATATGACTTCATTAGTTTCAGTGCAACTCCCTTAATACCATAATATTCTAGCTTTGTTAGTAATATTGAATGATTAACACAGTCGAAGGCCTTACTAAGATCACATAGTGTCACTGAGACTGATTCCTTTTCTTCAAATGCATTAATGACATAATTAACTATGGACTCTACTGCCAAAATTGTAGATTTCCCAAATCGAAAGCCGTACTGGGATTTGGAAAAGAGATTATTTAACTCAAAAAAATTACATATTTGATCTTTCATAATAGCTTCAAAAATTTTACCAAAAACGGGGACTATGGAAATGGGGCGGTAGTTAGCTAAATCATCTTTATCACCTTTCTTATAGACAGGTACTGTTTTGGAATATTTTAGAGCTGTTGGAAAATCTCCTGTCTCAAAACATAAATTGACTAACATTGCTAATGGTTCCGCAATGAGCACAATAATGTCCTTTATTAGGGAGTTAGAAAGACCATAAATATCCTTACTGTTGGATTTTTTAAATTTTTTAACAGTCGATATAATATCAAGTGGAGTAACAAAATTCCATTTAAAATTTAAATTATTCGGAGGAAGATTTTGCAGCATATTACCAATATTGGCAGCATCAACTTTTCGAGAGAACAAATTGTCTTCAACAGCTTTTAAGAAAAAATTATTTACAGCATCTGGGGTGAAAGGAAGATTTTCTTTTCCATTACCATGACCAACTTCTTGATTGATTACACTCCATGCTGCCTTTTGTTTATTTTTTGCATTCAATATAAAATCCTTGTAAGCATTATTTTTTGCACACCTAACTAAATTATAATAATCTCTTTTGTATTTCAAGTAGGCCTCTTTGTCATGCCGGCTTCCACTGGTTTTGTAAGAGTGATAGTAACTAAGTAAATCATTTCTAAGAGCTAATAACTCCCCAGTATACCAGAGATTTTTTTTATTTTTAGTGGGGATAGAGTTTAGAATTTTTTTAGGAAAGCATTGCTCAAAAATGCCTAGGAAATTACCTAAAAAACTTGAGAAACATGTTTGTTCTACAGAGTCTGTGCAAAAACCATGCCAATCAATACAAGATAGAAGCAGTTGGAAACTCTCTAAACCTTCTATTGTTATGGGCCTCACAATTATGGTTTTACCTCTATTTGGATATATCTTTTGAGTTATTTGAGTATTAAAAGTGAAGCTTATACCTTGATGGTCAGATAGGAGATAGTCAATAACACTTATACTGTACAGTTCAGGACCATAATTGGTAATTACATTATCTAGGCAGGCAGAAAGTCGAGTAGGCTGTTTGTTTGCCCAGTATAAATTATAAGAAAGCAAAAGATTTTCAAGAACCTGACAATCACTAGTTTTTAGTGTTATGTCAATGTTGATAATAATAAAGATAGTGATCTTGCCAGTTATATGCCTACCACATTCAATTCATTTCAGATACCAGATAGCTCTGCACCACCACACACACCCTTCTTCAAACCATCCCTAATTGCCACTTCAATCACTTGCATCTTACCAAATATATAGCCATTTAATACTAATTTAAATCCATAGTTACGGAAAACTATTTGAGCTCTATCATGAAATAAATCAATTATAAATCCCATACAAGAGAAAAACTAATACAGAGAATTATAATGAGCCTAATTAGTTTTTTGCTACACACTAAGCCATTGCTCACAATCATATATATTAACAGTTTATTCAGTTGAGCAGTAAAATATAAATGAGAAGATTATGAGATTCTCACTAATATTTTTATAATTCTGCTTTAATTAAATAAGTGGAAATATTACTAGCTTCACAATGGTACTGATTATTTTTGTCCTAAAATTCCCGGGATGTTCTGTAATCTCCCAATTCCTGTTTATAACTCATTAGTGATGCAGGTATTAGTTTATGCCAGAGTGAGAAGTTCTGTTGAACACAGGTTACTCTGCGAACTTTATACTACAATGTCACAGTACCTCTAATTGATCTGTCACATCAATTCATTCTAAGGTTTGACAAATCAAATTAAAAATAATTAGAATAGTCATGGTCATAACAATTAATGAGCCATTATTACCTTCTGCTTTGATGTCATAAATATATTGTCCAATCTTCATGGTGACACCAAAGTAAAGTAATATGATCTCTACACAGGTATGCAAATGTATAATGCTTACTAGATAAGAAAAAACTTCAGGTCTAGAAATATTAACTGCTTGAAATACTTGAATCCATGTAGAATTGGGGCAGAAAAATTTCAGTATGAAATAATATATATACCCAAACAACTTCGTCCATCAGGTCCAATGTTGAATCCAGGTAAGCAATCACACTTAAAACTGCCTGGTGTATTTGTGCAGGTGCCATGTTGACAAGGATTGCTTGAGCATTCATTTATATCTGAAATATATGTTCCGGATTAATAAAATTCATAAAATTAAAACACACTTTTCTTCCAAGAATATGAACATTTCCACAATAGTATCCTGCAATTTGGTACACAATTTCTTCACAGATTAAAGTATGCATATAATATTCAAATGTAAATCTCATTACTCACCAATGCACTTCTTCCTATCAGGTGCAAGTTTGTAGCCAGGGTCACAGACACATTTGAATGAGCCATCTATGTTGACACACCTTCCACTTTCACACATGCCTGTCTCTGAACATTCATCCATATCCACACAAAATGCCCCATCTAATGAGGCTGTAAAACCTGGCTGACAAGTACAGCGATATGATCCAGGTATGTTGTCACATCTGCCATTTAGACATATCCTTGGGTTTTCATAACATTCATCGACATCTGTGAATATACAGCATTTTAAGTACATACATACAGTACAATCTTGGTCAAAAACTTCATTTTTAATTGTACTTTCTTAAGATATCTCCCTCATATGTATGCTCTTTAAGCAATATACCAAAACATTTTCAGTTAATGGAATGTTTTTAATAGAATAATTAACTCTAAATTCCAGGTAAATCAAGTAAATTTAATATATTTCTAACAAACTGTAGTCTGTGACCGCACAATCTATTAATTGATTAAGTATAAGTATATTCAAAGAAATCATTTACATTTAATGAAAATATCATCTCCTGAAAAAAGAGTCAGCCATTACAACAATAATGTTCTTCAACATTACCAGTGTGAAACCTGAGAAACCTTTGTGAGAAATTTTAATTTATCTACTAAGTAATTCATACTCATATAGAATAATACCCAATTGGGGAAACTAATTGGTGCCTAAAAAGCACGTACAAAATTATCCATAATGATTTTCCAGGCCTATCATTAAATTCTGTTTTTACATATAAATTTGGCCAGAACCTTTGCAGTATGGCTCTTTTTTAAACAATGTATATCATATAACAAAATAGCATCGCTACATGCCCTAGATATCATAGAAATATCACAGAGCTTTAACTCTGAACCTCAAACTTGCTAATGCTCTCTCAGCAACATGGAAAGCAATCCACTATCTTTAAAGTGTCAAAGATTTTTGCCATTTTTGGTGTCTCACTCTTGGTTCTATCTCAGGAATTTGGTTTTTCTTAATTTGATATTACAGCCCCATTGAATATTTATCTCAGGATTCCTTGATGCAAAATTGTAAGAACTCATCGACATCATTTCCTTTGGCATTAAATACTAATTTCCTGTACATTTCCACCAGATCCTCAAAAAAATTTTCCTTTTAAGTGTTCGAATATCTTAAATCTAAGTACATATTTCTGCTGCCATCCACAATGGGCAAGAGATGATATGCACTGAAAAGTTAACCAACCACACTTGTGACTTGTATGGTCAAGCTACAATGTAGTGTATTAATGTCATGTTACTGTAGACCTGGTTAACTCAGATCCATGTAACTTGTGGATTTGCTGTAAAAAAATTAAAACAAAAAAGTCACTATTAACTCAGGAATAAATTAAATTACCTATGCATGAATGTCCAGTAGACGATAGAACATATCCAGGTTTGCACTGGCACTTGAATGAACCATCCATATTGATGCAGAGACCATTGGCACACATTCCTGTTTCACTACATTCATCATGATCTGAAAATAAAAATAATTACTAAGCCAGTACTTGTTTCTATGAAAAAGATTAAGTGAAAAATACTTTATAACATATTTTAATCCAACTAAACTACAGGATAAGAAATGTAACACTAAATTAGAACATACACATTTTTCAGTGACGTATAACATTTCCCAGAAAAAAGGGACCAAGTCTGTACGATGGTCTGTTTCCAAAACAAAAAACTTTTTTATGTTTACAGTAGTTTTAAAGATATACATTACCTATTGTCTAATGGCAATGTATTCTTACCTATGCAGGACTTTCCATCTGAAGAAGTGTCAAACCCTGGAGGACACAAACATGTGAAGCTGCCTTGAGTATTCATACATCTTCCTCCAGTGCAGTAGCCTAATCCTAAGCATTCATTTATATCTGAAAATGAAAGTTGATACAATATTTAAAAATGTTTAACTGCAAATTGATGAAATTAAACCTAATGTATAGAAGGCTAAAAATATTTTTTTTTAAATCACCTTCCACTGAAATTGAAATTTATTTTTTATTTCTACAATTTGCTTTCACCCTAATTATAGCAATCAAGAAAATCAATGCAGACAGATAAATATATATGCAGTTGTATTTCCTTATGGAATATTTCCCTGATGAGTCACAAATTTTAAATTTAGCATCTGGGATAAGGCAACCCCAAAATTCTATTCCTCAAATTTTTAGCCCTTTTATTTTTCAGACACTATTTCTATAGATCTTTCCACGCTGACTTCATACTGGAACATACAAAGGACTTATAATGGCAGAAAATTAAGTTAGGTGCCTAAATAACCATTTGAATTTTAGAAATTTCACCAAAGACTAGGGGATTGGGATTGGTGCGGTGGCTGCCGTACTGGCTTCCCACCCAGAGGGCTCGGGTTCAAATACCAGCGGTGTTGAATATTTTTCAGAGGTATCTCGATCCCTACTTGAGGTGCTTTGTAGAGGGCACTTTGAGTGAGTACGCCGTCCGTCGGATGGGACGTTAAACTGCGGACCCCTTGGTGCCTTTCGTTAAGAATAGGTTAATGCTGACGTCAGGTTTCTCTCCATCCTTTCTCCTTTCCCATCCATTCCTAATGATGCAAATGACCTCAGCTGTTGGTCGCCTTCCTTAAAACTTCTACTACTACCAAAGACTATCTACTTCATGTTTTCCCTATTTCAGACAGTCACCATATTCCTGATGTCACATCTCCTCAAAAGTATGGATGTAATGGACATCTTACATTCTACCCTATCTAATGCCAATTGGCTTACTTCCTGGTATTTTTTGCAATGTGCTTTCTTCTTCATCTGTCTCATGTATTTATCCCTTGGCCTTCCTCTTGGCACTTTTCCCTCGATCTCTCCTATAATATTCTTCATGAATCCATTGTGCCTCGGAATGTGGCCAATCCATCTGGTTCTTCTTGTGTTCCTTCAGGTCCGTTCTTCGTCTATGCTTCCGTATACTTCTTCATTTCTTATTTTATCCATCCATTTGATCCTAAGCATCCTCCTCCAGCACCAGATTTCTAAGGCTCCTAGTCTTTTCTGGTCTACTTTTCTGATGATCCATAGAGTGCCGCGCTCCATATGAATGTTTTCACATATTGTTTCCTTGTCTGTAGTTCTATCTTCTTTGAATACAGTGGTTGTCTTTTCATTTTGAATGCTCTCTTAGCTTGAGCTATTCATTGCTTGATGTCTTTGACTTTGATTGATACTTCTTCTGTTCCATGTGATGGTACTTCCGAGAGAGGTGAAGGAATCCACTTGGTCTAATTTTTGTCCTTTCAGAGTGACTTCTGTATTCTGCTTCCCTCTTCCAAATTCTAGGATTTTAGTCTTCATCTAGTGTATGTCCATGTTGTATCTTTGTAGAACTTGACTCAATATGTTTAGTGACTTTTGAAAATCCTCCTGGTTTTCTGCTATCATTGCAATATCATTGGCGAAGCGCAGTATGTTTATTTCTTCTCCATTGATCCAGATTCCATTCATCCAATGTCTTGTGCTACTCTTATTGCCTCTTCCAGGTACATGCTGAACAATGGAGGTGAGAGGTTGCATCCTTGTCTAACTCCTTTGTTAATTTTAGCCTCTATATGGCTTCCATCTCTCATTCGCATTGTGGCCACTTGATTCTTGTGTAGCTGATAGATAATTCTTCTGTGGTTGTTTTCTCTTCTGAGTTTTTCCAGCAGTCCATACATCTTGTTCCATGCCACATTCCCAAAGGCTTTCTTTAATTCCAAGAATGCCACATACAGTTGCTTGTTCACATGTTTTGTTTTCTCTATCATGATTCTCAGATAGAGTATGGCTTCCCAGGTTCCTCTGTTCTTCCTAAAGTCAAATTGGTTTTCTGATAGGTTATCTTCAATTTTCCTTTCCATCCTAAAATGTATTATTCATGTAAGTATTTTTGATGCATGTGACACAAAACTCAAGGTTAGGTGTACCTCACATTTCTCTGTCCTCATCTTCTTTGGTATCACGATCATCACAGTCCTTTGAAAGTTTTCAGGAAGGCTTCCGTCTTTGTAGATATCTTTGATTATTCCATACAGATTGTCCTTGGCTTTGTTTCCGAGTGTCTTGATGATGTCTCCGTCAATTTTGTCTTTTGTTTATCTTAAGGTCTTTTATGGCTCTATCAAATTCGCTCCTCAGTATGTATAGGCCCTGGTTTTCGTCATCCAATTCACGCTCGTCCTTCACCTGGTTTTCTTCCAGCGATCTCGGACCTTGGTAGAGTTCTTTGATGTATCGCTTCCATTTATTGCCAATATATTTACCTTCTATCAGTATATTTTCGTTTACATTCCTGATGTTGTTGCTTATCATTTTCCTTTCTCCAAAATGTTTCTTCATCAGTTTGTACGCCGTGCTGGCATTCCCCTTCTTCATATTTTTGTTGATTTCCTCACAGCAGCCTTATATCTAATTCTCCCTAGCCTTTTTGCATTCTCGGTTGACTTGATTCTTAAGTTTCTCACAGAGCCTTTTGTCATCATAATTCCTGGTATTCTTGTGTTTTCTTCTTTCTTCTATTAGTTCCCTAATCTCCGTCATGGTCCATGGTTTCTTCATGTCAGCTCTCTTTTTCACCAGTTACTCTTCTGCAACTTCTGCGATTGCCCTTTTCAGTTCATTCCATCTCTCTTTGGTGCTCCATTCTCCTTCATCATCTAGTTTGCTGTCAATGGCCATGGTGAATCTTTTTCTGGTGTCTTTTCCCACCAGCAATTGTGAGTCCCACCTTGGATCTTGTTTTGTCTTCTTAATTTTCTTGTAGTGAAGTTGGCTCTCCATGATTACCAGGTTGATATCACTATTCATGTCTTCACTGGGGTAGCTCTTGCACTGCTTCACCTGGTTCTTGTATCTCCTTCTTACTAGTACGTAGTCTACGTGGTACCTTGCGATATCAACTAGAATCTTCCATGCATACCTCCTTCATCAATGTTATTCAAAGAGGGAGTTAGCTAATACCATATTCTTCTGATTGCAGAACTCAACTAGTCCTTCTCCTTTGATGTTCCATTTTCCCAGCCCGAAATTTCCCATGCTTTGTCCTTCTTTTCTTTCTCCTATGACTCCATTCCATCTCCCATTATGATGAAATTTTCTTTCCCTGCCACCTGTCCAAGGACTACTTCCATTTGTTCATGCACTTCTTCTATTTCTTCTTCTGTATGGCTAGACGTTGGTATTTATACTTATACGATCGCGGCGTCCCTGGGCTCTCCTTCCAGCTACACCATCAGAATTCTCTCATTGTACGGCAATATTGCTTTCACTCTTATGCTCCATTCTTTTTTCAGTATGATGCCAACACCTGCGATCCTCCGGTCGTCTCCCAAGTATATAACTTGATATCTGTCACTCCAGTAGTCTTCTGCACTCATCCACTTGATCTCGCTAACTCTCAGGATGTCTATACCCAGCCTCTCCATTTCTATCTTGGCGTACTCCAGCTTTCCGCTAACCCCTAAGGATCTCACATTCCATGTCCCCATCCTACATCTGTCTTTCCTGACTGATGTACCCTTCCCAGTAGTCCTCAGCTAGAGATCCGATTCGGGGACTATTTTACCTCAGGCATATTTTACTGGGGAGGATGCTGTCATGTCCTAAATAGGTGGAGTGCAGGGAGTGCAGGGGTGGAGTCCATCTCCTCAGGAGACTAATGTGGTGGTTTCCTGTTGCCTTCCACATCACAGTACTTTGGCCATTTCTGTGAGCTTCACTCTCACCCAAAGCTGTAGCTGTTGATGCCAGACTCATTTCCTTTGAACCGAACTACTGAGAGGAAGCAGCAGTGGGGTCATTTTGTGTTGTGTGTAAAGTTGTCAACAGCAAATAATGGTAAATATTTTCCGACAAAATAGCCAGAAAAATGTTCTCTGCATGTCTCGAACCTGCGACTCGCGGTATGAGAGTTGAACAGGCTACCACTGGTCCACCCCGGTCACCCCACAAAATGAGAGCATGGTGAGATTGTAAATACTTATTTTAGATGGAACTTTTTTGTTTCTTATTTTCCTATGTAACTTTCCTACATTTATTTTTCTGTTATATTATACAATTGTTTTACCATTAAAGTACTATCTGAATTCTTCTATCTGCAGATCAATTAAGTGAAATAAAGTCATTATTATTATTATAACTTAGCATTAATTAATTAATTTACTCGCCTTCACAAACTTCACCGTCCGCCTTTTCATAGCCTGGATGGCATTCACATGTGTAGCCTTCAGGGATGTCAATGCAGCGGCCTTTGCCACATATTGTTGGTCGAAGAGCACATTCATTCACTTGGGTGATGTTTCCAGGTTCCACGCAAAGTTTGATGTAAGCCTCTTCAACAAGAAAGATCATTGTCATAATTAGAATTATGATTTCAAAATACCAATTTCATAAACCTTCAATAATTACAAATAATAATTATGTTTATTGATCATTTAGCCAACATTTATCAGGATGTATCATGTCGAAAATTATACAAAATCATATAGATAATTGTTAGTAGTAGTAAGTCCAGCATGACAAGTTCTCAATATTCTACTTTGTCCATGACCTAAATTGAGATTTTGGTTGGCTTATTTAGATATATCTGTATGAAGTATTAATTAAGAAAATTTTACTTGAATGAATCACTTAGGTATTATTTATAATAAGACGCTCTTTAGACTTAATATGCCTTTTTTTCTTAAAAGCTCTTGATAGAAACAGGGAGAATAATGAATAAAAGAAAGGATGAGACATGTTTTTCCAACTCTGAAAAAGAAGAAACAGAAAGGCTAATTGGAAATGTATCAGATTTGGTTCAATGTCAAACCAGATACCATGTACGAGGTACTTATTTCACCACCATTCTCTGTGTATTTTTACTAGTTAATTAGAGCAGAAGCAAAGCTATGGCTTACTTGTTTCATTTTATTGCATTATTCATATCAATTCCCATAAAAATGCTTCTAATTTTTTGCATTACATTTAATCATGTATTATTTATGATCATTCTTTTGAATGAAATGAATGAATGAAATGAAAATTTAAAAAAATATGTGAATGATGCCACTTACAAAAATGATGAATTATGGATTTAAAATATTTTACCCATTTTTTAAAAACATTACAATTGGCATCTCAATTCGAAAGCTAATGCATTATTTCCAATCTGAGGGGATGAAAATTTTAACTTATTAGCCATTGGGCTGAGTACTGGGTGAACTCTACCATCACCTACCAAATCAACCTTCAGGTTGATTACTGTGTTTATTGTTTTCTTTTATATTATGTACAGGCAATAACAAAGTGGTGCAAAAAATGAATATTCTGAATTAACATTCTGAACAGAATGTGACACAAAAAACAAAATTACAAAAGTATGCTAAATCAGTGATAACATGAAATCCATGAAAGTGGTCAGTCTAGAATAAATGAAAAATATATAAGTTCAAGAAATGAATTTACTGAAGGAAATTAAAGAATTAAGTATTTAATAGGCATCAAATTCTGCCATGTCTTACCTTCCCCTGGAGCTGGGCAAACATCACAATTATCTCCCCAACCTTTACCCATGTTCATTCCACAACAGCAATCTTTCTTGGTAAGACGCATAGGTAAACGCTGTCTACACTGTCCACCTCTTCCCAAGTATGTGTAGCAATTACCCTGGCGGGTATCTGAAAAAGGTAGAGGAAATAGTACATGGAAAGGGGTTGAGAAGACAGCATGTTTCTCTTTAAATTTCATCAGAAGGTATATTTCTTACACTTGAGTAATCCTGGATTTCTCTTAAATACAATCATAGATTGGTTTTTGAAAATATTGGATCATGTATTTAGTGAGGTATGACATTTATATATGACTCTTACAGGTATGCCAAATTTTTAACAAGTGTCCAATGATGCACACACAAAAAGATTGCACAATAAAAACAACTACATTATTAACTGTTGTCTTTTTTTACACATATCCTGGTTAGTATACTTCCCTGCCAACATATTAATGTTTTCCTCCCTTAATAATGAAGTTCTACTCAAATTAGCACAAAATATGGCCATGCCAAATGTGTCCCTCTGTTGGAATAAAAACAAGTGCTTAATTTTTAGGGAATTCCCATTAATTAAGTAAGAATATCCAATCTCAAAAAAAAAGACAGACCCAGACAAGTTTATTCATAAAATAATTTGAAATTCAGACCAACAACTACTTACCAATACAACTTTTCCTGTCAGCATTTGGAATGAATCCTGTGTGACACACGCAGTAGTAAGATCCGTCTGTATTGATGCATTGTCCATTTTCACATATGCTCTTGCCCCCTTCTTTGCATTCGTTTTTGTCCTCACATTGATTGTTGTCAGGATTTCGAGTCTGCCCCTCAGGGCACTCACAACGGAACGACCCCACAGTGTTAACACAAGTCCCACCATTACAAAGACTAGGAATGGCTTCACATTCATCGATATCTACCAAAATAATGTAAAACACATCAGATTTCAATTATTACTCTTAAAATTTAATGCAGATAATTGTTTACAAAGATTCCTTATGGTTTATAATGTTCCATTTCAGCAATTCACTGTTAAAACTTTAAAAGCTATTTTACTAATACATTTAGGTTTTACAATATCTCTAAAAATTTCTCAAGATCAACTGTGAAGGAATTATATTACACTAAAAGCTATTTTAAATGCAGCCTCTAACCGACTTTTGTGGATTAGTTTGATTAATGTTCAGTAAAATCGCTCGGTCAACAAAGTAAATAGATAGAGAGTTTTAAGTTACGTCAAATATTATCAATATTATAATAGGAAAAGTAACACATCTAGTAACCTTTTCCAAATAACATAAAATATTAATATTTATCTCTTTTTTCTTATAAGAAGCTACGATTCCCTAATGAATCCATTTCAAAGTCAATATTTCGTCTGATATGCTAAGCTGATAATTAACAGGAGCAAATATTTTCAATATTAGATTGAAGTTTAAATATGGATTACTAAATGAGATCTATCGATTGATTTCTTATGAGTTAAAAACAAACCATGACATTTTTTCAATGAAACCACCGCATTCAACATTGAGAAAGTCAGTATAAAAAATTATAAAAATTAAAAATAATTATTTAATATGAAAAATTAAAAGATTTTTATCCACAAGCTTTTGGCTCCACTGACCGAGACACTGTCCACTGTGTATGTTCTTCAGGAATCCTTCATCGCACTCCAGCCGCGTCGGACACTGCTCACAGGGGTGGCCCCAAGCCCTTCCGACGGTTGCGCAACAAAGCTGCTTGGTGCAGACAACACCCGGCAGCTGGCCCTGGCACATGTCATTCCGCACGCGAGTGAAACACGGCCCCGTCCTGTAGTCTGGCGTGTCCGTTGGTTGGGGGCGGCGGAAAAAAAGGTTTGGGGGTCGAGGAGGAGTGTGAGGAAGGGTTTTTGGGGACGAAGGAAAAAAGAGAGAGATAAGACGATGAATGAAGACGACTCGGAGTAAAAATTTGCTTAAATTCCGAGAAGGGATCCGAGATGCAGAAAAAAAGATCCCCGCGCCTGCTGAAATGAATGGGTCACTTAACGAGTCGAGAGAAAAAAAAGGCCCCGCGGTGGCTGAGCATGCTAATCCTCTTGCCTGGACGCAAAAAATCATCCGCGGGATGACTTCCTCGGAAGAACTTTTTTCTAACGTGCCTTTTCTGTACAGACGCATTCACTTTGATGCGTCCGCTTTTTATTCTGCTCGCCCTGGATAACTGACCGCAATACTTTAAGGCGAGCTGACTTCGCGAATGAAAAATTATAGACATTTATTTTAGAATGAGTGAAATACACACTTGGCGACTGGTGGTAGCTTGAAATACCTAGAGTAAAATTTATATTTTCATCCCAATTTATGCGATTTAGATTTCGTAATGTTGCATGGAATTTCTTATTCAATGGACGACACAAATAAAGGGCTTCCGGATGACAGCGGGAATTTTTAAGAACGTGACCTTTCTTTTTTTTGTAGCACAGAGAGAATACTTTCCAAGGGTCGCATAAGCCGTCTTGAGAAAAGGAAATATTTCGGTGCTTTACGATCACAGCAGTATGGTTTGATTTTTTATAAAAAACACACTCGAGAATAAGGCTTAATTAAGTAAGGCATACGAAATATATCATCCCGTCATCAATGACTTTAATGAATTAAAATATGCGAAGCTGTTATACGAAACAAGCATCACTATATTTATACAAGTTAACGTTGTATTAGGTACTTGGATTTCGGGTGCACGGGCCGGTGAGGATATTTCTTACCATGAGAAAATATTATTACAACAGAAAAATTGAAACACAACATAGATGCATGACGTAGAAATCGAACTAGTGTGAGTCGAGTCAGAGTCTGTTAGCTGCGAGGATATTGCCCACCAAGCAGGCACGGTCGACATTGTTAGCGTTCATCAATTCAACATGGAACATGTATACTAAAAAAAACTTTGAATAAATATGTTTATTATGCTTTGAAAATACACCGAACATCTCCATATTTGCAGAATGCGTTCATTACATGACTCTTAATGATTCAAAATAACCGATTTCTTGACCGCATTAAAGTCTCTTTAACTCTGATGAAGGTTCCACACTATACAGCTCAAAGGCACTAATCCCACTATTGACGACATTTTTTACACAATTATTTCCATGTTTATGGCTAATTTATAAAAAAACAATACCAAAAACGTGCTCTAAAATCAGCTGTACTATTAATGCTACTACTTCTTAGCATCAACTGTATGCATACGTATAAGCAATGTTGCGATAGCCGTTAGATTCCATTTCTGTATACTGTACAACCAAAACCTGAAAGCAATGCACTAGATTTCATTTCGGAACTCTTATAGTGAGCAGTAATTGAGCCTCGTTATTTTATTACCCAATCCAAATGTCCTGTCTCAATTAAAGCACTTACCTGCATCACATCTTCTACCGGTATAGCCATAGACGCAGGCACACCTATCCGGGCCAATGCAGCGGCCACCGTTCAAACAAGGCTCCCTGCAGATGGCTAATTCCCAGCAGAGTTACAAAACGCGTGGAATCATGTTGTAAAATATACAAAGGAGCGAAAAGAAAGTCTTAGAAATATTTGCAAGGCCAATTTCGTCAACTCAATGCTTACGTTACGACAGCGGCCAATAGCAAAAAAGTATACTTGTTCCTGAAGTACAAATGGGGACGATTTATGATGAATAGAAACAAAGAGTTATTCTTCACCGTTACAGTATACTTTGAAAGATGGCTTATTGGTCACAAAATTCAAGTTTATGAACCCAATTTACTTTTTACATCTTGTATTTCTTTAAGGATTTGCAAGAACTGTACGACTAAATAAATTACGGTCCATTAATTAAATCGCCCATATACGAGAATATAATTGGACACAAACTCAGAATAATTATAGGGAATTTTAATTATCTTATTAGATATAACTAGAATAATTCATTATTATTAAGATGCAATGCAAATAAATTATTCTAAATTATACATTAGGAAATATACATTAGGAAATATAAATCTGTACAATTTTGAAATAAGTGCAATCAAAATTCGGATCGGGAGATGCGCTAAAAAATAATTTACCGAAGGTAATTTGCTTTTCTGATTCACGAAGCTTAAATAAATAAATCGTTTTGGTTGCTCCGGTCAAGCAACTTGTTGCTTCCGGCATTTCAAAAATCGGAAAATTTATGTGATGAGCAATCAACATCACCTGATAGTAATTGACAGTGAGATAAACATGACAGTTTCAGGCTTAACTTTGTGGAATTCTTTCATGATGAGGGTAAAAAAAGAAACTTTGCACTTCCACATTAAGATTTAATACTTCACACGATCATGGCTTCGATGCTGCGCATCATCATCAGGTGCACCTGATGCCTTGTGAGGTCGTGCGAAGTTTTCGTGCGAGGTCGTGTAAATTTCAATGTGGAAGTGCAAAGTTTCTTTTTCTACCGTAACTGAGAGCTGTTCCAGAAGTTTATCAAGTTTCTTTTTTATGCTTTGGACAAGGTTGGCGTTTCGAATAAGGCACGTTTACTACAGAGTGGAGTGAATTTCACCTATATGAAGTATGAATTCCACTCTAAGTACATACATCCATCACAGAAAACATTTCAATATATAAAGACAACACTCGTAAATGTTGGTTCACTCACGTTCACCGCAGAACTCTCCCTGATATCCATGACGACAGACGCACTTTGATCCGCTGCAAGTCCCTCCATTTAGGCAAATCGCCTTGCAAGAATTTCCACCTGAAAAACATTTAAACGATTATAAGTCATTGGATATATACAATTTAGTCTTTAAATATCATTACCATAATCATCACTTGTCATTGATCTAGTTAGACGAGATTTTTTAAATTTTTCTGTTGGCTAACCACGTCATATTGTATTTCGTCATGCACCCTTAGACTATTTTTAAAATAATGATTAAGCCGCCACACTATCCATTAATTGACTACGTCGTAGAAATACTGGATTTTGTCCAACGGTGATTTTTTGTAAAAGATGCATTTCATCTAACAAAATTAATTCCATTATCAGTAATTAATTAACATAGCTCATTGCAGTATATTTTTTAAAAATTTTCTTGAATGAAAATAAGAATAACATTTCTCAACGATACTAACAACAAAATATTTTTTTTCGCCATTCTAATTTAAAGAGAAAATGCTGATACTTTCTTGTGAAAGAATAGAAATAAAATCAATTTTAAAAACTTGACAATTATTATCTCCTTTAATAACTTATTGCATAAATAATTTAATAAAAATGTATTAAATACTTTCCCGGTTGGAAATCCATAAAAGGGAAAAATACATCCCTGTAATTAAAAAAAATTGCGGAAAATCAGAAATCCGAAATGTTGACAGATGAAAAAAGGATAGGTATCCCAGTTTCTAGTAGAGGCGCCATTCCTACCCTTCATGCGCTCTCAAGTTCGTATTAGATAGGTTCCTCACGAATTCATTCCTGTGGATCATTGAATTTTTTTCATCGAATTCCATAGTACAAGTATCTTGAATCTCCCGGAGGAGTTAAACTTTTCATTGGATACCAATTCAACTACTTAACAGAACTTTTTTAACATTATAAATGGAATAGATGAGTGGGGAATTCGAGTGTCTTCCGCGGCTTCTACGAAAGTCATTTGCACCACAATGGTACTGCTCAGTGCATTTTAATACGATTCGCATGATTAGGGCACATCATGATTAATTTAGGTATAGGCAGCTGTTAAGAGGAGAGAAATTAGAACAAGTAGATTCGTTCCCTTACATCGGAAATAGATTAACGGGATGAAAGGAGCTTGACGGATACCGAGCGGCGATTAGCTCTAGAAAAGGAGGCGCCGACCACGAAGGGCCAACTACTATCCCTAAAGAAGATAGGTTCACAAACGAGGAAGCGTCACATGAAGCTTTCGTGCGGAGCACGGCATGGAATATGGTTCAGAGACAAGGACCACTGAAAAAATAGACCAAAGAAGAATAGAATCTTTCGAAATCTTGTCCTGGAGCGAATGCTATAGATCAAATGGAAGGACAGGATAAGAAATGAAGAATAAGCAGAAGATTAGAAGAGGAAAAGAAAAAGAAGAACCTCATGGACAAATTCATTATGCTATTGAACCTATGGCATAATGAATTTGTTGGGACCATAATGGAAGGGACGGAGGCATGCGGAAGATCAAGGGAGAAATACAGAGGGTAATAGAAGAAGGGCATTCGACGTAAGAGCTGTTGGAGCTTACGAGGGAGTTAGCATTAGACAGGGAAGAGTGAAGTGCTGTAGTCAATTAATAATAGGATTGAAATACTGAATGATGCTGAAGTATAGCACGCAGCATGAAGATAAGTTGATCATGATTGGAACAATGAAAAGAATACCAACTAAAAGTGACGCAATGAGATATTAGATTTATCTTATTTACAACGCCATTGGTAAATGTGAACATGAAGGAATTTTGGTATGCAATCATAGTTTCCAGGATGATTCAGAGAATTATAACAAATAAAATGAGGAAAGAGCATTGCGACGAAATGACTCTAACCGATTATTTAAGGGTTTTCGCAAACCTGTAATGCTAATCTGCCTGAGTTGTTTAAAGCTGCTTCAAGTTTCAACATATAAACGAGAACAAATTACTTTTTTCTGATTGAGATGTAACTAACATCACAGAGCCAACTCCGATCGAGAGGCTTCAAATAGCCAGGGAATCATTAATTATTCATTACGGGGTTTCCGTTGGAACTCCTTCGAAGAGCGTCCTTCGCATTACATTGCACGCATTCACTGTCTGATACTAGCCGCTTCATTAGCGTTTTACAACAGGCCGCCGGCGTTTATCCAAGTCCTTCATCTGCGCGTGTCAGTCACTGGAAATAATTTATATAGCATGAAGAAATACTTAATCCTTTCTTCTAATTCCTGCCAGACTGAGGAAATTTTCTGGACTCCAGAACCTTAAAATGTGTGAATATCACCCATGCAATACCATAGTCGAGAAACGACAGGTCAATCGCTACATATTAATGTCGATATGTTCGTCTAATTAGTTACATTTTTAAATCCACATGTTATGAAATGATCAGGATATATAATTCTCTCAATAGGAAGAACGAAATATCTATTTGCTTATAAGACAATGTTTTCGTTTCAGTAGTCATTTTTACAGTTAAAGTTATTTTCTTCTTTCTTGAAAAATACCTGGGTTTCCCGCAGATAAATTTGATTTTTTTGCACCGTATTTAAACGCGAATTTTTGCCATGTGCCAGAATAAATATGTCCCATATAAATTCAAATTTGACAAAGCAATTTTCTGGCTATTTATTTATTTATTTATTTATTTATTTGGGATACATTGCTGTTAGGCGATAAGCCGGGTGGCAATGACATGATATAACAAACAGTAGTCATTCTTAAAACATATCACAGTGTCATTAAATAGTCGCCATTAAATAGTGTCATTTAACAATCCCATCATGTATACCTTTTGCATTCACGCCTAAATGATTTAATGCTTTTGGGTAAGGGCTTAAAGAGTTCATCAGGCAGCTGGTTCCACTCTTTGATTCCCATATTTAGGAACGAAAACTTGGCGGTGTTTGTCCTTTGGGGCATGTATTTGATTTTAAGCGGGTGATCATTCCTGCCGAGATAACATGGCTTATTTACACTCTCGTTCAGTTCTTTCCAGCCTCCGTCAGCTTTCAATATTTTAAAAATGGCACACAGTCTATTCAGCTTCCGTCTGTTCTTTAGTGACCCCCATCCTAGTGAGCCTAGCATGTCACTTACACTGTCGGTCTGCCTATGTCGCCCTAAAACGTACCTGGCAGCCTTCCTTTGCACTGCTTCTAATTTTTTCACATGCCCTATTTCAAAGGGATCCCATACTGTGGTCGCATATTCGACAATAGGCCTTACAATTGTTTTGTAGGCCAATTCTTTAGTTGATTTAGTGCTTCCTTTGAGGCTCCGCATGACCCAGTGGAGCGATTTAAAGGCCTTGCCTACCACAATCTGTGTGAAGTCCCCACCCTAAGTCTTTACTTAGGAACAAAATTATTAACAAAATATTCTGTTCTATTTTAACAGCGAACAAAATTACTGCCTACTAGTGCCTGCAAAATACGAATGTTAATGTGCAAATTTTTATCAATTTTGAGCAATTCGCCATCCTCAAAATGATGTAGAAACGGATCGAGAATTGCCATGGAACGGACAATAAGTCCTTATGATAATGGGCACAATGAACATTTCGCCATCCCAATTGGGTAGTGGAAGATGACGCAGAGCGACACTCCAGGCACCTACTCTGTACGCTGACTCACGAGCTACTCCCGATGCCAAAAGAATCGTGGCGAGGGCTTGAAACTTTGATCCGATGATTTGATAGAAGGAAACCGAACATGATCTCTAGAGAAATATGTGTAACTTCAACTCGCAGTCAAGGAATACTATTTCTATAAAAAACATAAAAGTCCTTCGTTTAGGGGAAAAAAACCCAATACGATCTAATTCGTGTATAGTATTGAAGGATCAAATTTTCTGTAAGCCCAAAACTTGAAATTGCTAGGGTAGGATAAATCACATAATTACAATCAAAACGACAAAAGAGAGGATAAACTTAAGTTGTATGTGCGAGCGCCATTACACGACCTCTTCAAACAACACGAGAAAAGAAACAATTTAAATCCTGCAGAATAATCGAAGTACCCGCCCTCAGACGTGAGGGAATGTGATTCTTACAACCTAACAAAAATATCGTACAAAAAGTCGACTGGCGGAAATGGGATTAATCCGATCCGTGAAAGATTGAACCCATATTAGGCAATTAGACAAATCAGTCCAAAAGATAGAATCTAGACACCTTCTCGATAGCTGAAAAATGAAATACGTAAGAATAAACTCAACTGGAAAGAAAAAGTTGAACGAATGCACCAAGGAAGATTATCAAAGTTAGCTATCTCACATAAACCAAAGGGACGAAGGGAAATAGAAATAGAATGAACTTTGATCCGGAACAAGCATAGAAGGTGTAAACCATACTAATGATACAGAACAAAAATATATGTTTTTCAGCATAATTTATTCAACATGAAATGACTACAAATTCCTAATAAAGAGAAAGACATGACCTAGCCTTCCACACCACCAAAAAATGCGCACTACAATATTATTTTCCTGTTGTATTTTACGGCTAAACCCACATTATGTAGCGGAGGGTGGTGTACGAATTACTGTTATGTAGCACTCGATGACAAGCAATGAAAATTCAAGATTTTGTGCAAATTTTGGAGGCTTCGGTTGGAAAGAGATTTTAATTGACGGTTTCGATAACAAGATTTAATTAAAGATAAACACATTTCTTGGCACTAAATAAATGTCACAAACATAGGAATATTTTGTCTTAAACTCACGTTCTGTAAAGTGCTGCACGTGGGTTGAAGATAAAAGACGTAGAAAATCGAAATCGTAATATTCGCCACACGTTTTAGAGAACCAAGGAGCTTGGTGAGGAAGTGAGATTACCTCTACATTATGCAGGTCCTTATTGATTTAATGATACATTTTCGCAGTCCTCCGGAGAAAAAGAGACTCATAACGGCAAAAGAGGCGGAGGACCTTAGGCCGCAAAAGGGGACGCGTATTGAGTCACTGCCTTTTCCGTTGGGGCAGTCGGAATGTTGGCGTCACAAAATTTTCGTCCTACTTGAGCGGGTCTAACATGGACCATTGGTTGATTACTTTGTGCATTTCATCTCGAGAATAGCGTCTGGCAAACCAGTGGAGGCAATGGAGCAAAAAGGGAGCATTAAATAATTCAAACCTATTACACTTGAGGCTTGCCCCTGATAGCGAGTGCTCCAGAAAAAAAAGACAATGCTCCTTGCCTTACCGAAGCCGGCCCATCAATTCAAATCCGTCCTCCCGCCCCAAGATGCCTCAAGTTGGACAGCCAAATTGACTCCCTCCTCTGGGCGTCCAACAACACATCTAAATACCACCGAAATTTCCATCGCCACTAAGGGTTGGGATATTGGTGCGGGTGGTACAAATGAAGGTCCGAGCTGACACCACCGCATGAACATACCAGACGGTGTTTTTCCTTCTCCTCTCCACCCCCCCCCCTCGATCCCTTGTTTCCTCTCAAACCCAAGGCCCGAGAGCTTCATGTCCCACCCACCACCATTGCCCCTCTTCACCTCCCCCTAAGCCTTCCAGTGTCCCCTTCCCTTGAAGGAATTAATATAAGAGATGGGCAGGAGGAGGAGGAGTATATAAAAAAAGGTCTGAGGAGGAGAGAGACATGCGGGCCTTGAGAGAAGCAGGGCAGACGGGAGGAAAGGGGACGGGCGATGGCCCCATGCCCTGACTGACCCCCGGCTTCTCATGGAGTGAGTACCCCACGCTCGTTGTTCCGAGGGTAAAGCGGGAAACCTTCGCTCTCTGAGGAGCGCATCCGTGTGCATGTAATCTTCATTCCCACTTTCCCCTTTTCCTCGCCCCGGGGCGAGAAACGCTTTAATTGCTCCCAATTGGTCCGTCCCTCTCGGATTACTTCAGCCGCTTTTGTTTGTACTTCTCTTGCTTTAGTTCTAGTGGGGGACGAACACAGGTTTCCGGGGAATGAAGAGCATCCTCAAATAGCCCATCGCACGCGTACCCATGCAAGGACGTTTTCATTATCGTAAACAGGTGCTCGCAAAAAAAAGAAGAGGCTGGGTGTATTTATTGTTCATTACTTAAATGGAATGAATATTCAGGTGCAAAAACATTTTATTTTTCATAAAATGTTTAAACAATATGGATATCTGAATTTTAGTGATTAATATTAACCATTTTTGGAGTAAGGCAAATAAATGCTACCGGTTTATTTTACAATTCATACATTACTGGTACTGTAAACAGTAGAGCATGGCAAAGGGCAGGATGGCCAAATATTTCCCGTGTTATTATTGAAATGTAAATAAATTACAACTTTATTTTAATGATTTATTTTAATGTTGAGATGGAAGGATTTTCGTAGCAATAACTGATTTTTTCAATTATTATTAAAAGAACATTTTAATTGTTCATTTTTTATGCCATTAGAATATATTTAATGATACCTTTGCCGGTTCAACCACTATTCTGTTTTCGAAACACCCTATGACTGCGCCAACATACCTAACGAATAGCATGCAAATTTTAATGTGATGATGAAAAACGTTTTCACGTGTATCGTAGATAGGCAAAATTAAATATAATTTAGTGCATGGTGATTTAAAAGCATGGTTGGGCAGTAGATGGAGGGGGTAAACAACGATTAATTGGGGGTAATAATAAAATCGACTAGGATAAAAGTATTCCTATTAAATGAAAATCACATGTAACGGCAGATCCGTACATCATGTAACGCGCTGGATTAAAATACAGATGAAATTAGTGATCCACATGAAAATTATGAAATTATTACGTATTCATCATATGATCACGCAGCTGCATAAATGGGGCCAAAATATACCAGTTGGACAGGCCCCATCATGTGAGGACTACAGAACAATAAGTTTGATTTCATCCGTGGCCGAAGCTGTTCTCAGGATCGCCAACAAAAGGATAGAGGGTAGGGCAAATGATTGCTTAAGGGATGATCAGTTTGGTTTCCGGACGGGGAGAGGCTCGCGCGATGCCATTGCAGTAATGAGATCACTAATCGAGCGGAATATAGAATACAATCAGGACCTATTTGCTTGTTTCGTTGATTTCGAAAAATCGCTTGATGCAATGAATTGGGAAAACTAATGAGTATGTATTTTCCGAAAAATAGGTATAAATTGGAGGGACAGGAGTTCATTCTGTAACCTGCACATGCCTCAAACTGCTCAGGTGCGAGTGGGGGATGGAGAGTACGGATGGGCAGTGCTAGGAAGAGGTGTAAGGCAGGGGTATCCAACATCACCGGTGCTGTTGAACGCATATATGTGGAGGAAATGATTAAAGAGGCATGGTAAAAACTTGAGGTAGTAGTGAAAGTCGGCGTGGAATACGTAAAATCAATTGGGTTTGCTGATGACCAAGTTCTAGTTTGTCAGTCAGCAAAGTGGTTGCAAGCATTGCTGGGTGAATTGGAAATTCAGTGCGATAGATATGGGATGAGAATTAAAATAAATAAAGCAAAGGTAATGCGATTTTCCAGAAAGAGAAGGGCCAAGGAATTAAAATAGGAGGGCAAAAACTAGGGCAGGTTGAACAGTGTACGTATCTCGGTAGTCTTTTAGGCCAAAATGGTCAAAGTAGTAGGGATGTAAGGAGAAGAATTGCACTAGGCAAAGGGGCTTTCATAAGGAGGAGGGAATTGATGACAGGGACATTGAGTTAGGATGTTGAGAAAAGGCTCGTTAAAACTTTGATATGGAGCGTTTTTAATTATCCTAGTTATATCTCCAATATCGGATGCAAAACCACACATTGAAAATTGAGCAAGTGATTCTTTAGCTAATTAAAATTGTACCCAAACATGCACAAATGAAAAAGGCTTCATAGCTTCATTTAAAATTTATGCATGCATACCAGAAGTTATTATATTTCTATCACATTTTATGGCTAAGTGAGCATTGTTGACAACTGATCACTCGGCAAAAAAGTCAAATTTCATCGGTCAACTCAACCTATTTATGCAAGATTCAATGGCCTAAATGGATCTAAAAAAAGGGACCGGGTAATCCATAAAAAATCGTTCTAGGTCTGTTTCTATTCTTTGAATATAAATACTTAATTTCAATGAATCAGTTAAAATACATAACTTGGGGTTCGTATCTATAGAAACTCCTGCCTTAAGGTTTGGATATTTTCTTCCTCTATTATCAATTAAGTTATTGACTTGGATACTTCGGTGGCATTTCCAAGGTCAAACAATATGGCAGAGGCCAGCGCAAAATAATCCGGATTTGAAAAGTAAATTTCTCGTAATAGGCAAACATATTTGCCCATATAGTGTATTATGAGGCCGCGACTAAATATTTCCAGCAAGTTATTTTCATTGGCGATATGTCATTCTTCCCTGAAGTTCGGTTCCTATTCTTCCCTCCTTTGAAATAAAATAAACGTAATCTAATCACGCA